>NC_143579.1:114386675-114686675 GCF_048544385.1 Mastigoproctus giganteus
AACGAGGAGGCACGCTTGATACGCATAAACAAAGCTGCGCGCATGTAGCAACTGAATAAACAACACCATAAAGGCAGAGATACACTATTAACACCTCACATTTCTAGGGGTTACTACCATAAAACAATAAAAATCCAGTTGCGTTTCTGCTAGTGAAATCTGTTATAAACTGGTAGTAAACTCGATCTAATTGCATTTGCGATTATACCGATAGCTGGAATTGTGTTGGTTTTTACGTTATTATGGTGAAATGTGTTTCCCCTTCACTGATATAAAAAACATAAAAGCAACAAAGTTGAATTTTGTTCATCTTTCGCTCTCATTCTCCGCCGTCGCACCGTATATCGATAACATATGAAAAACGACCTTGAAGATAGTGGGCGGCAGCGTTGCCAAACGAAAAATATCAAGAACCGCGTAACTCCGAGTTCGCGTAAGTCGGGGTAGCGTAAGTCGGGGTATTACTGTATATGAAAAACCGGAATGTGGCTCTCATTGACCTCATGCGTGCCCACCCCTGTTATATGTATTATGCAATACTATTACATTTGTAAAGTTATAATAGAAAATTATTTACTAAATAATTTATCTCAGCTATAAACAAATAAATATATGCCAACCTACATGATTAGAAGCCTTTTCAGTTCTTTGCCACAATTATACACTGAAATTCAACAGACCACCCCATTCTGTAGTGTAGTAACTTACAAATGCTCTACAATACACCGATACAAATGCTCTACAATTAAGTCATACCTTACAAAATCTCTAGATAAATTTAAAAATAAGCTCACAACCGCAATTCAAACTATTAAAACTAACTATAGAATGTAATTTAATATGTTAATTAAGTAAAAAAAGGGCAAAATTTTTCAAAAATTTCAACTATTTCAGAGCTCAATTTTTTCTTGCTATGTAACTCATTTGTGATATGCATAATGAGCACAGAAGTAATTTTCTTGGAATTCAAGAACTTTGGTCTATATTCCTGATGGTACAAGGGAATGCAGCAGTATTACAGATCACAGTTTGTGTACCCTGGTTAAAGTCCAAAACCATTCAACCACACACTATACTGTCTAAATTATAATTTAATGTTTATTACTTCAAAGTGCCATTTAAAATCTACATTGCCATATTGAGAAAGTGGAATTAATTTTTCATTAATAAAAATTAAAATTGAGTTTCTCACCTCGATTTCTGTAATTTAGCTCAAAATATATTTGCATCTTTATAGTAGCTGTAGATGGATTGCATATGGCCAGTAACCGCTCTGAACAAACCTAGAGGAGAACAGTTCAATTCTTAAAACAACTCAAAGACAATTTGAAATATTCAAAAATAAATTTTAAATAATTTAAATCATATTTATAAAAGACTAAAAATTCAATAAATGGAGAGATTATGCAGATTACCTACGGGGCATCCCATAAATCAGTACCCACAGTGAACTATTACAAATTGGAATATGTTTGTTGTTTGTTATTTAGTTTTTAGGAGCATCAGCAACTAAGGCCATATTCTCCGGGGATTGCAGTGGTCATTCCATGACCTTTCCGCATCCTCTGTATTTGGTGGTCACAGGCTCGAACCCCGGTCTAATCAAGAAGCGTGTGCTATGCACTGCTGCTCCTGCCCACCTGGCTACGGAGGCACCAAATTCGAATATGCAGCAGCCTGGAAAGCAAGGTGTTGCAAATTTAAAGCCCTTCTGTGGATCATCAGGAACAAGTAAATACATGAGCTATGTGTTACAGTAACTAAGAGTAAGAAGAGCTGCACACATATATATATACACATGTATACATGCAGGTATGGCGCCTCCGTAGCCAGGTGGGAAGGAGCAGCAGTGCGTAGCACACGCTTCTTGATTAGACCGGGGTTCGAGCCCGTCACCACCAAATACGGAGGATGCGGAAAGGTCATTCAGGGAATGACCACCGCATATCCCGGAGCAATATGGCCTTAGTTGCTAATGCTCCTAAAAACCAAATAACAACAACAACAACATGCAGGTATATGTATATATGCACCTGATTACTAATGCTAGGAGCACAGTAAATAAATTTGATGAATCTGAAGTACTGATTAAGTCATCAAATGCAAACATTGTAGGGACATCGGACATATATAGATAGGGACAACCCTTCCCTATCTCTTCCATCATGCAGTATGATTGATGACTTTTGAGGTTATGATGAACGTCGTGGCGAGATCCAATATTCCTTACATTTCGAGGGTACAGCTCTAAAACGGTGTTCGCAGGCCAGCCGCTAGTTAGGTGGTAGATGACTTTCATCAACCGGTGAAATACCACCACTTTGCTTATTGGAGGTTTGAAGTGGTAAAACCCATGTTTAGTCTCTAGAGCAAAGTTTTCCGGCATCCCCCTACCCCCATACTTCTCCTTCAACCCATGCACGGTACGAAGTACTATAGGTTTTGATACCTTTCGTGTTTGTGGTTTTCATAAAAAAAAAAAAAAAAAAAACACAGGACTGAACCTATTGGTAACTCTCTAGGAGGCTTCTGGATCAGCTAGTGTATAATCTTGCTACCTCTACTCTGCCAGATAGTGACTGGAGCGAGTCCGAGTAGTGTGTATCCGGGGAGCATTGTTGAGGCCACTTTATGTCAAGGATCTGGGTATATTCTTACCATGTGTACGCCATATCCAAAAATTTCATTATTTCATACAGCATGTCCCACACACTTTTTCTTACTATTGAATACACCATGAATTGTCAAACTAATAGAGCAAGCTTATATGCGAAAAGATCTAAACCTCCCAAGCACTTCCTAATTCATTTCACAAATATACGTGGTCTCAATTCTAATCTCAAAGATGTCCATTTCCACTTGCAGTCTGCCAAACCCCATGTACATTTTCTGACAGAATCTCAGTTATTGGTTGATTCAACTACTGCTCATCTCAGATGCCCAAATTATTCGCTGTACGATTCCTTCCGCCCCCAAAGGTGGTACTTGTGCATATGTCCATTCTGATATTCCCTGTCAGAGACTTGGCAATTTGGAATCTCCTCTCTTTGATCTCCTCTGGCTTAAAATCTCTCTACCTCATTGTGTCAAATTCATCTGTTGTCTCTACCATTCTCCCAACTCCACTAATCACTCGGAGCTCTTTGACTTCCTCTCTTTGCAACCTGACTTTCTCCAGTCCAACTTTCCTAACAGTGAGGTAATTTTCCTTGGTGATTTTAATGTTCACAACTCCAGCTGGGTTCCATTTTCTAGTCACACCGAACCAGCAGGTCGAGATGCTGAGACTTTTGCAATTACTAATGACCTAGCACAGATTGTTCATTTACCTACAAGAATTCCGGACAATCCTAATCATACTGCCAATACGCTTGATCTTTTTTTCACAAACAACCCTTCTAAGTACACGGTCAAAGTGAGAGGTCCTTTAGGCACTTCACATCACAACTTGGTGATTGTCTCTTCTCCAATGGAACCTTTATCTCATGGCTATTCCCAACTTCTTGTTGTTTGGCATTACAAGAATGCAAAATGGGATGACCAGCAAGACTTCTTTTCTTCTTTTCCTTGGTCGGATTACTGTTTCAAAACTTCTGATGTCAACGTTTGCTTAGATCGTGTCAGTGACATTATTCTTGAGGGAATGGAATCCTTTATCCCACACTCCACTTTAAAATCTCGTCTCTTATCTAAACCATAGTTTTCCAATAAATGTGCTAAGGCTGTTCAAGAGAAGAATGTTGCATATCATAATTGGCTTATTTCTAATTCTTCAGTTTCATTTTCTGCCTACACCAAAGCTCGCAACAATTGTAAAGCAGTTATTAATCAGTCCAAACTAGAGTTTGAACAGGCTAAGAGTAGAAAACTTGCTTCTTGCCCTAATGGTAGCCAAGCATTCTGGTCTCTTGCCAAAGCTATTGGCCGCAACGTTTGCCCATCTCTGCTCCCACTTCTGTCCAAACCAGATGGTTCTGTTGTCACTTCAGCCAAGGATAAAGCTGACCTGCTAGCATCCCATTTTTCTTCCAGCTCGTACAAAGGGTACTAGGAAAGTTTTGCAATACAGCTTTGTTTATTTAATTTTTTAAAAGTAATTTCCTCTACATTCAATACACCTCTCCATCCTCCGAAACCAATCTTTAAACCAGTTCTGCCAAGTTTCACTAGGGAGTAAAGCACACTCGTTGTCCCAAGCCCGTAGAAGGTCCTCATCACTGGAAAACCGCCTCCCTTTTAGCTTCATTTTCACATGCGGGAACAGTGCAAAGTCGCAGGGAGCAAGTTCTGGACTGTAGGGAGGGTGCTCGAGAAGTTTCAGTCCTGTCGTGGTCAAATATTCGGTGCAGGCTTTGGCACGGTGAGCTGGAGCATTTTCGTGATGGAGGTACCAGGTGTCCATTCTTGACTTTGGCCGCAGGTTCTTATAGATCCAATGACTTTAGGCAGGCATTGTTCAGTATACCACTTAGCTGTGACTGTCTTCTGCGTGTCCAAAACGACACGTTCCACAATTCCACTCGATTTGAAAAATACAGCTATCATTTTCTTCTTTACAGATCGGGATTTTCTGACAATTACGGGTGTGTCGTCATCATCAAAGAACCAAACTTTGTTTTGAGCCTTGGTCAGCAGATCGTAATAGTACAGCCAAGTCTCGTCACCTGTCACGATGTTGTTCACATACCGAGATTGTCCCTTATCAAACTTTTTTAACATCTCCTGGCACCAAGTCACACGTCGTGTCATCTGCTCTTCAGTCAGTTGATGCGGCACCCAGAGAGAACAAAGTTTCTTCACGTGCAAATGATCTTGCAGAATCGAACGAATTGCTGGTGCATTTAGGCCCAAAGTATCCTCTATCTGTTGGTAGGTCACTCGCCTGTTTTCGTCAAGCATTTTCCTCATAGCAGTAACGTTTTCCTCCGTAACTGACGTTCGTGGCCTTCCCGGCCTCTCAGAATCCTCCAGAGTGAAATTTCCCCTTTGGAATTCTCTATACCACCTGAATATCGTTGTACGATGTGGACAATCATCATCTAGTGCAAGAGTCATTTCTTCTAAGCACTGGTCTATGGTTAAACCACGCACGAAATTATACCGCAAAACTGTCCTTATATCATTTCGTGACCACGATGCCATCGCAAGCACTTTACACTCTCACTACTAATGAATAACTGAGCCCATCGACTTGCCGCGGCGGCTACTATGCACGTATGAACATGTCTCAACATGCAGCAACAAGCAGCTTCCTGTGATTCATTGTTGCGTCATATTGCAAAACTTTCCTAGTACCCTTTTGTACATTAATGATCTTGGTAAAACACCTCCCACCATTCCCAACACGCTCCATTCAATGCCTCCTGTGGTCTTCCGTCAAAAGAATATCAGAAGGTTTTTGATTCTAAGAAAAGCTCCAGGTCCTGATGGTATTTCTCCACTTTTTCCTCAAAACCTGTGCTCCTGAACTTACTCCTATTCTTTGCCCCTTTTTTCACTTTCTTATTCCAATGGTGTTTTTCCTTCTGCTTGGAAATTTGCTCATATCCAGCCAGTTCCTAAAAAGGGTGACAAATCCCTCCCATCCAATTATCATCCCATTGCAATTACTTCTACTCTTTCTAAAGTAATGGAGAAATCAATTAACCGCCAACTTTTAAACTACATTGAAACCTTCCATCTGATCAACGATCGCCACTATGGATTCAGTGTCGATCCACTGGTGATATTCTGGCTTATGTTACCCATTTATGGACTAATTCAATGGAAAGGTTCGGTGAAACACAAGTAGTTGCTCTTGACATCTCAAAGGCTTTTCATCATGTTTGGCATAAAGGTCTTCTAAACAAGCTTCCATCTTATGGTTTGCCAACTGTGTTTTAGTAATTGGTTATCCAGTTTTCTCTCTGATCGCTCACTGAGGGTGATGGTAGATGGCTCTCTGTCTTCTAACTTCTCCACTAATGCCGATGTTCCCCAAGGTTCAGTTCTTTCCCCCCACTCTTTTCCTCTTGTATATCAATGACCTTCTTCCATTGACTGGAAATCCTATCCATAGTTTTGCCGATGATAGCACATTGCATTCCGCTTTCCATTTTGAGAAACCTTGTCCTGCTCAATCAGCTTCAATTTTTCGAAAATTTGCTACTAATTCCTTAAATGCCGATCTTCAGGTAATTCTCCAGTGGGGCAAAGACAACTTAGTTGATTTCAACCCTTCTAAATCTCAGTCTTGTCTTATATCTCGCAAAAAGGATTCTTCTGCTCCTATGCTTATCTTTAGTGACACTCCGATTTATAGACAAAATGATATATCTCTTTTGGGGATTACCCTGACTTCTAATCTCTCTTGGCACAAGCACATTATAAATATTGCTTCCTCTGCACCTAAAAAACTTGGTTTTCTCTTTCGCTGTCTGCGTTACTTTTCTTCCAAGCAGCTGCTCACTCCGTATAAATCGCAAATCCGCCCTGCCATGGAATATTGTTCCCACATCTGGGGTGGTGCCCCCAAAACCTCTCTCAGGCTTCTTGATTCCATTCAGAAGACGGCAGTTAGGTTAATTAATGATTCATCTCTAACAGAGTCTCTCCACTCGCTTTCTCATAGACATACTGTTTCTGCTGCATGCCTCTTCTACAGATACTTCCATGGGCACTGTTCTTCTGAATTGGCTTCTATAATTCCTGCTCTCTCTCTTTCAAAACAGTCCGAACACGTGCCGCCACCAGCCAACATCCATTTACTGTCCAACTTCAAACCCACAGAACCAACTTTTCATCTTCCTCATTTATTCATCAAACTGCCGTTTTCTGGAACAACCTTCCATCATATGTATTTCCTGAAAATTACAATCTACAGAAGTTCAAGTCAAATTTCAACAAATATCTTCTTTCGTCTTCTCAACCTCCAACCCAAGCACGGTACTAAGTACTATAGGTTCTAATACCTCTCGTGTTTGGGGTTCACATAAAAAAAAAAAAAAAATATTGATGTATTTCAGATATAAGGGAAGCAGAATTTAGATATGGAGAGTACAAAAAAGGATATGTACACATGGGGGTTATTGACAGGATTGACAGGGAGCAGGGGAGGGGTTATGCTCTTAATTAAAAAGCACATAAAATCTAGGGCAGTACATTCAGTTGACATGGATGGCCAATACAATATTGAATCAGTTTGTGTGACATAGGCACTAGAAAAAAAAAAAAATACATATATTTGTTTTGTAATGGGGGATTTTAACTTTACAGATATTGATGGGAACTTGTGGAATGGCCATCTGATCCACTAGTAAGAATTTTGTGGATTTAATAGATGACTGTTTTCTACAGTAGCATTTTAGAGCTGAATGCAACATGAGGAAGAATATGCTGGATCAGATTAACAGCAATGATTCTTCATCCATTATGAATCTGCAGGTAAAAGGCCAACTGGGTGGTGGTTTTCATTGTGCATTGATGTAAGATATACTTAAAGATGTAACTACTATAAAGGATATCTCTAAATAGGCCTACAAGGCTGGGACAATTCATGTTGATGATTAAACTTCACACCAGCCGGAAAATAAATAAATTTTAAATACTGTAACTAAAAACGCTTTATCTACAATAAAATAAATATAGAATAGATATATATTTACAATAAAAATAAAATAAATAACACTGATAAAATATACTAAAACTAGAAATTAAAAGCGATAAAATTTGCTGTAGCTTTCGGAGGCAGCAGTCTCCTTCCTCGATCTACGGCACACGGTTCCACGGTTGGAATTTCCATTTGCGCACAGGAACCGGAAATGGCTTGGGAGTGAGCTAGCTGAAACCGTTCATCACGTCCAAGAACGACAGTTTTCAGGAGGGGGGTATAGACATACACCCCTATCCCTATTAATAGTATTACTAGCTGCTCCGATATGTAAGCTCTCAAGCCAAGGGTTCTGGGACCGTAAGTGGCTTGAGAGCTTACGTATTGTGGGGCAGCTAGCAATACTATTAATAGGGATACGTCTTGACCCCCTCCTGGAAACCATCTTTCTTGGACGTGATGAACGGTTTCAGCTAGCGTGCTCTGGTTCCAGTGCGCAAATGGAAAATTCCAACCGTGGAACCATGTGACATGGATCTGCTATTTAAGGATGTGCTGCATAGTAGACATATGTTGCTGAGGAAGGAGACTGCTGCCTCTGAAAGCTACAGCAAATTTTATCGCTTCTAATTTCTAGTTTTTAGTATATTTTATCAGTGTTATTTATTTTTTTTTTATTGTAAATATATATCTATTCTATATTTATTTTATTGTAAATAAAGTGTTTTTAGTTACAGTATTGAAAATTTATTTATCTTTCGGCTGGTGCAAAGTTTAATCATCAACACTACTATAAAGGGCAAACAGAAGGATTTCTGCTTTGTAAGGATGAACACAATGGCCTCAGACAGATTTTAATTTTATACAGTGGGACTATATGATGATGATGTTATCATCAGCAAATTCCAAATGGGAAGCACATTCAGGGAAGTAATCGCAGTAGTTACTAGACTTTTCATATTAACTGAGAAATACCGTTCGAGGCTTAGACCTAAATGGATGTCAGATGAACTAATGAGACATGTGGCAGCAAAGAAAAAATGCATGGGATTCATATAAATTATAAGGTGATACAAAAGTCTACTGCAGATATAAACCAGTTTGTAATTAAGTCAAAAAAGTGATTAGGTAAGATTATGAGAAGTTTCTGGCCAGGGCCATGTAAAGGTACTTGGGGGGCCTGGATGCAAAATGGGTTAAGGAGCCTCATTTATTAATCTTGAGATTTTGATGGCTCCCTCGATTGGGCCCTCTAGATTGGAGGCCCTGGTGTGGCACATCCAGTGCACCCCCAATTTGCATGGCTCTGTCTCTGGCAAAAATGCAAAGAAAAGCAGCAAAGACTTCTTTACTTATATTAACTGTAGAAATTGAATCACATTGGTCCACCTGATATCAATGGCTCAACTGCTGATGATCATGCTCAGGTTGCTGACCAACTGAATAGGTGTTTTGCATTCACATTCACACATGCAGAATTCTTTAGGGGAGTGGATGCCAAAAGGTCATCAAATTCTAAAAGGAAGATAAATAATTTGTAATAACTTAGAGGAAAGTGGAAGAGAAACTGCTGAAGTTAAATGTAACAAAGGCACCTAGGGTAGTGGGATCTATCCAGCTACATTAAAGGAGGCCACAAAGGAAGTAAGCAACCTGTTAGAATGATTATGGGAGCATCTTTGAATTCAGGGAAAGTCCCTTTGGACTAGACATGTGCAAATGTATCCCCAATTCCCAAAGGCGATCAAAGGGCAAACACGAGTAATTACAGACCTCTTAGCTTAACTTCTATTCCGAGGAAAATAATCGATTTACTGGGTAAAGAAGTAATGCAGGCTCATTTAGACAGGAGTGCAGTTATACTTCAGTCACAGCATGAGTTTTTGAGGGGTAATTATTGTCAGACAAATTTTACTTGATATTATGATGGAGTGACAAAGGAACTGGATGCAAAATATAATTTTGATATCATTATACTTAGATTTCAGGAAGCTTTTGATGCTTTTTGCACATACGAGACTGCTGTACAAATTGGAGCAGTGTGGCATTAAGTAAATATGCTATGGCTAAAGGGATGGTTGAGTGAGAGAAGGCAAAGAGTTTTATTAATGGATACCGAACTTCATGTATTAATGCTGTTAGTGATGTCCCTCGGGTTTGGTTGGGTCCACTGTTGTTTTCTATATTCATTAATGAATATAGAAATTATTGTTTTAATGTCTAAGTTGGCAGATTATAAAAAGGTTTGCAGTGTGGTTAATGACAGTAATCTATTGCAATGAGACATCTAGAAAAATTAAGCAGTTGGGCTGAGAAATGGCAATTGAGGTTTAAAATTGACAAATGTAAAGTACTGCATACAGGTAGCAGTAATCCCAGATTAAAGTACCAAATGTGTGGTTCTACACTCAGGGTAGCAGAAAGAGAAAAGGACCTGGGTGAATTGCTCAGTCAAACATGAAGTTCTATGAGCAGTGCAGACAGACTTCCAGGGAATCTTGTGGGGTTTTGTCAGTGATATACAGGTATTTGTTAGCAGACATAAGGAGGTGATTATCCCATTGTATAAGGCAATGGTCATGCCACATCTTGAGTACATCAGTTTGGAGGCCTCATTTTAGGAAAGTTGTAGAGCTGCTGGAGTGGGTACAGAGAATGGCAATGAGACTGGGAATAAAGAGGGGTGCTCTTACCAAGAAAGGCTCTTCAGATCACCTCACAGAACTGCAGTGTCTAGTCTACAGACACTGCAGTTCTGCAGCGTCTGTAGCAACTAGACACTGATCGAGGTGTTAATGGATTAAGCAAGCTCAATGCTGTGGATTCTTCTTCTTGCTCAGAAGTTTGCCTTTAGGTAGCAGGTGGTTGATTACTGGAACAAGCTTCCATCCAATGTTGTGGAAGTGGATAGCTTGAATATATTCATTGAAGAACTAGCCAACTAGACAAACAGTTGGAGGGGATGGACAAGTAACATGGGAAATGTGTTTTTTTTTTTTTTTAGCTGATGCTCTAAGTTTCCTTTTTTGCATCATTTGCCACTACTAATACTAATTACCTAAAAATTAGATATGTACACTAACCCAATTACAATTGAAATGTATCCCAAACCTGACTATACCTCATGTGACTAGGTTCTGCACATATGAGTGAAAATTTAAAGGACAGCCAAAAGAAGTCTAAATGTGCAAGCTAGGAGGTTAGGTGTGACAACTAATCAGGAATGTGAGGACTCTGGAAGTGAGACCCACAAATCTGAGTGTGTATGTGAATGAAAAAATTTTAAGTGACAAATCTGCTTGTGTATATCAGTGACTGCATGCCGGTTGTTGCTAGGGTTCAAGTGTCTTTTGTGCTTGTAAGGTGATTTGTGAAAATGAAAGTGCAACTATGTGTGAGTGAATGATTGTGTGCTTTGATTATGTATGAGAGTGTGTGTGACAAGATATCATGCTAGGCTGGGTGGTTTCGCACAGATTGGCAAGTGCAAATACGAGTTAGAGCAGGGTTTCTCTAGGGTGCAGTAAGATGTCGCTCGGGGTTCCGTGAAAGATCATGATTGGAAAAAAAAAAAAATAAATTTTTTGAATTTCGTGCACCATGCGATGCTAGTTATTTATTATGCCCTTCTGTTTTATATTTTATTAGCGTTTGTGTTTTAAAAATATGTCTGATGGTTCAACGTGGTGATTTTTGTAGACGAGGGGTGAAATGGAAGAGAGAGAGCTTAGGCCTACATAAGGGAAAGGGGATAGTATTAAATACACCAGCTGCCGTTGCAGATGAACTCAACAGTTATTTTGCATCGATATTTACAAATGAAAAACCTTTTGTGACAATGGGAAATTGTGGGAGCGAAGTTAAAAAATATGTAATTAAAAAATATGAAATTTCAATGATATTGAAATTTCGCAAGATTATTTAATGAAAAAACTTTTGAGCCTACAGACCAGTAAGGCTCCTGGAGTTGATGGAATATACCCTATAATCTTAAGGGAGGCGGCAAGCGAGTGCATTGAACCATTGAGGCTAATTATTGAGGTTAATCGAGGCTCCCCAGAGTCACTAGACTCTGGGGAGATTCCCTTGGATTGGAAAAGTGCAAATGTATCTCCTATACATAAGGGTGGCTCTAAAAGTGAAGTTGGAAATTATCGACCTGTCAGTCTGACTTCACTAGTAGGGAAAATCATGGAGGCAATGATCAAGGGCGGAATTCAGGATCATTTGGATCGAATTGAAATTCTCAAGGATTCTCAGCATGGTTTTGTAAAGGGAAAATCATATTTAACAAATCTGGTTCGTTATTTCGAAAGGGTCACTCAGGAGATGGATTTAGGAATAATCTCGACATTGTTTATTTAGATTTCAGCAAAGCTTTTGACTCAGTCCCATGCGCTGTTGCTTTATAAGGTGGAACAGGTTGGAATCACTGGGAAAATCCTTAGATGGATAGAAGGATGGCTTCAGGGCAGGAGGCAGAGGGTTGTGATAAATGGCTATTCCTCAGATTGGGTTGATGTAAGAAGTGGGGTTCCCCAAGGATCAGTATTAGGACCACTGTTGTTTTTAATTTTCATAAACGACATCGATGAAGGGATAGAGGGCACAATGTCTAAATTTGAAGATGATGTTAAAATTGGTAGAGTAGTTAATGATCACTGTCAAGCTGAGCTTCTTCAGAGAGACCTAGATAGACTTCAGGAATGGTCAGAAAAATGGCAGCTATGCTTTAATCCAACAAAGTGTAAGGTATTACACCTGGGAAACAGTAATCCCAAAATAACTTATTCACTTGGTGGAGTTCAACTAAACCCAGTACTGGAGGAAAGGGACTTGGGTGTTACGATACGGTCAGACATGAAATTCTCTGCGCATTGTAAACAGGTTGCAAGGAAGGCCCATGGTGTCCTATCGATGATCTATCAAACTTTTGCAAATAGAGATAGGGACGTGATAATCCCATTATATAAGGCTTATGTTAGACCACACTTGGAATACTGTGTTCAAGTATGGAGACCGCACCTAAAGAAAGACATCGAGCTTCTTGAAATGGTGCAAAGACGGGTAACTCGCCTGGTGAGATTGGCAAAAGGGCATCCTTATGAAGAAAGACTTCGAGTATGTGGGTTGCAGAGTTTGGAAACTAGACACTTTAGAGGAGATTTGATTGAGGTGTTTAAGGCTCTGAGAGGCATCAGTAAAATGAATTAGGACGAAATTTTCAAGGTTATAAATGATGCTAGAACTAGAGGACATAAATTCAAGTTACGTGGGGGAAATGTTTAGATTGGACTACAGGAAGTTTTATTTTAGCCAGCGAGTTATAAATTACTGGAATAAGTTGCCTTCATGGGTGGTAGAGGATGACAGTTTGGGGAAATTCAAAGGTCATCTGGATAGTACTTTCGGGTAAGGGAAGCGCATAGGATGATAGGTTAAATTTCCTTTTTTTTTATTAATTATTATTATTATTTTTTTTTTGTTTTTATCATTGTTTTGTTCGGATTTTTTTTTTTTTATTTTGGCTGGTGCAGCATAAGCCATAGGCTTTCTTGCACCATGCGGCCATTACTAATACTAAATACTAATACTAATTCTGATAAGGTTAGTAATGAAGAATTACAATCTTCTGAGTCTTTTCATTACACTACTGCAAAAAGGAACACAAAGAAAGTCTGTCATTACAATGAACTACTTAACAAATGGGTTTAACATTGGCTGGTAATTGATGGATGCATAATTAATTCCTTCAATTACCAGCTAATATAAAACCCATTTGTTAAGTTGTTCATTGTAAAGACGGACTTTCTTTCTGTCTCTTTTTGCAGTAGTGTAGTGAAAAGACTCAGAAGATTGAAATTCTTAATTACAATCGTCTGAATTTATATGTAATTCTATTTTGCTATGGCATGTATCCCCGCTATTCATGGTATGTGTATTCGCAGTTTCGCGGTCGCTGATTTAGTATAAAATGAAACCTAAAAATATGTGAATTTTAAAGTGCCATGAACATTTTCCACCATAAAAAAACACGGGCGTGGCTAAAATTATCTTTCCCGGTCAAAAGCGCTCAGTGGGTGGGGGAGAGGGGTGACAAAATCGCGATCGTTGATGTTTCTTGCTAATCCTTGTTCAGTATGTGTTATGTGCTTGTCATGGAAGGTTTTGTCATTTGCTTTTAATTTATATGCTTACAAAAGTGATAAATCTACTGTTTTGCAGTGTAAAACAGACTTTTTCGAGTGTGTTAATGGAAGAAAGTGACTTTATTGTGGACAAGTTCTTTCTAACCCCTACAAAAATATGGCTACGAATAACAAGGGAAATGTGAAAAGATCAAAGAAGGTGATGACATTAGTGAATAAAATTGAGTTATTAGACAAAATTTCTAATGGTGAAAGTGTCTTCTCAGTGGCAAAACATTATAAAATCAATGAGTCAATGGTACGATCAATCAAAAATCGGAAGAAAAAATCCGCCGTAGTGTTCGCGAAAACGCACTAATTGCTTTAAAAATTTGCTCTATAACTTGTGATGTTAAATTAGAAAAAAATGGAAAAAGCTTTAAATCTGTGGATAGAAGACCGAACTCTCAAAATAAAATTCTGTTAAGTTCACTCATCATTCGTGAAAAGGCAAAACTCCTTTATCACCACTTTAGCGAAACAGGTGATAGCACTGGCGGGATAAGTTTTTTAGCTAGCAGAGGCGCTGGTTTGAAAGATTTGTTTGAAATTTCTAATAAATATTACATTTAATATTAAATTGTCTCTTATTTTCATTTCAATGCCATATGCTTACATTTCTAATGGTCATATTATGAAGGTACATATAATACATATATAGACAAAATTTTAGACTAGTTTTTCTTATATATTTCAGACTATGAAACGGAACCCCTTTATTACTATGGGAGCCATAACTCAGTATTCGCGGCATTTCTCAGGAATGTAACCCCCGTGAATAGCGGGGGTTTACTGTACTTTATGTTAGAAACAGAGGACACTATATTGTCTTGTCGGACAATTCTGGTGGTTGACACTTGAAAACGACACCAGGATTGTGCGATATACAACAATATAATCATGCATATATCGAGTACGCTTGAATAGGCATATATCGAATAGAGCAGTGGTAATTTGCATCTGGCTGTGCAAGTCAAAGTGATAAAGTAGTAGTTATGGGACAAAGTAAAGGTATCATGGAGTTTAAAAAAAAAGACACCTCCCATTTCACCTATTCATTATCTCCAATACTTAGGCACTTTTTGCTATTGTTGCAGACATGCACTTTCAGCTGCCTTTTGTGTGTGTGTGTGTGTGTTTGTGTGTGTATATATACATATAGATATTGCTATAAAGGACTGATTGTTGATCTAATTTCCCCACCTTTGCAAAGAACATGATGGAATTATACCACTTTCATCCAATAACCTTGCCAACATCCATTCACAGTCCAGCTGCAAACTCACTTCTTCATTCTTCTACCTATCCCTACCATTTGGAATAATCTCTTAAAACACGAAAATTGTAATTTTCGCAAAAGTACTTAAGTCTAGTGTTAATAAGTTTTTCTTCTTTGTTGAAATCATATTGCCAAAAATAATTAATAAATGATTCATATTAAAAAAATCCCCTCTTACACGCTGTTCTCGGCCAAACCTGCCCTTATTAATCAATTCTCAGTGGGTTGTTATATTGAAGTACAATCTCAATTTCAATAACCGTAGACAAGGAAATATGCTTTATCAGTTATATGCACGTGCCTACAATGTCTCCCCCAAAATTTAAACACGAATATATTGTTTTTATTGGTAGATTTTATTATTTTTACGTATGTACGAAAAAAATGTCTTACAATTAAAAATTTTAAGAAATGCAATAAGACTATCTAGATTATGTTAAAATATGGTTAGAATTCTAATTATGGTTAGGTTGCTAATGATAAGGCCAATATTGCTGACCTAAGCTCATTAATTCTTACTAGTTCTTCCATATTTTTTTACAGCCAAGAATATTTGGTTATGAAAAATAAATGGCCTTTGTAATAATAATACACAAATGAAATTATGAAACGTATCGCCTTCACTTATAAAATGTTAAACACCCAAAGAAATCCAAAAGGAACAAATGATACATGCTTACATACAGAAAATCTGTCGTAGAAGTTGATAGCTTAAATAGATTCAAGGCAAAACTAGACAAACATTCGGAGCAAGTGAATGGATGAAATGAGAATGTTTTTTTTTTTTTTTGGCTGATGTTATATAAGCTTGCTTTCTTGCATCATGTGACTTTACAAATGCTAAAATGCTAATGCTAATATGTATACCTGGCCTGGCTCCTGGTACCCAGGACAGAAACTAGGGGTCAGTTGTGTTCCATTGGGTGATGGGCTAAGTGGCCAGATGAACAACATAACCTGACATTATACCACCCAAACTACACAATACACACATTATCTGGCCATTACAGAGTTTGTAATCACAAAGTTATGATGTGGAGTTGGGAGAAACCCCTGGCACCGCTAGACAGGAAACATATTATACTATACTATGCCCTTTCTGTACACAATGTGCTCCTCACATTCAAATTCTACATCTATTATGACTGAGTGACACCACATCTCCAATATCTCTACAATACCTGTATTTGATGACTTAAAGTAAGAATTCAAATTCAACAAATTTATTTATTAATTTGAATATAATGGTTATGCAAGTATACATGCACCTGTCCTTTCCCGTAGTTACCCTAACCTAGCATATGTTTACTTGTTCCATGAGGATCCTTATTAGACCCCTTGAAATCCCTACCACCATGCTTTGCAGGTTGCTACATGTTAGAAGCAGTACAAGAATCACTTTTACCTCTGTCTGCTGTGTGTCCACTTTTATTTGGGCTAGCTTGACAAATATTTTTAAAATAACTAAATGTAAAATTTCATGAAAATCTATCCACTGGGTATAAACTGTTGGATGTAGACAGATGGACAAACAAACAGACAGATATGCAGATGGACATGATGAAGACAATAGCTGCTAAATTACGTGTATATATATATATATATATATATATATATATACACTGATGAGCCAAAACATTATGACCACCTAACTAATATGATGTTGGTTATCCCTGTGCAGCCAAAACAGCTCATACCCAGCGAGGCATGGTGCTACAAGATTTCTAAATGTGTCTTGTGGTATCTGGTACCAACACGTAACCAGCAGATCCTTTAACTCTTGTAAGGTCCGTGGTTGAGACACTGCAGATTGGAGTTGCTGTTCCAACACAAACCACAGATGCCTGATGGGATTGATGTCTGGGGAATTTGGAGGTCAGGGCAATACTTGGAAGTCTTCCTCACGTTCTGCAAACCAGTCTCGAGCAATCCGGGCGGTGTGGCATGGCACATTATCCTGCTGAAAGACGGCACCACGATCGTTGCCATGAAAAGGTGTACCTGGTCAGCAATGATGTTTAGTTAGGTGGTAGATATCAGAGTGTCCAGCACATGGATGACTGGACCCAGGGTATCCCAGCAGAACACCACCCAAAGCATGACATCACTGCCACTGGCTTCTTTTCATCCCACGGTGCATCCAGGTGCCATCACTTCCTCAGGTAAATGATGCACACACACCCGGCCATCCACATGGTGCAACAGGAAACGTTATTCATCGAACAAGACGACCTTCTTCCAATCATTCAAGGTCCAGTTTCAATGCTTGCATGCCCATTGTAGGTGCTGTAGCCGGTGAACCATGGGCACTCGAAGCGGTCTGCAGCTATGCAGCCACATTTTCAGCAGGGTTCGATGTACTGTGAGTTGCAACACATTACTGCCATCACCAGCATTCCATTTACTGGCGAGTTGCACCACAGACGCCCTTCTGTTGCCACGTACATCCGGAAGAGCCTTCATTCACCTCGAGCATCAAGGTGAGCAAACCTCATACACTTCACTGGTGGTTTGTGGATTCCCCCTCCTCTGACCACTTTTGGTAGGTACTAAGCATGGCTGACCATGAGCATCCCACCAGCCATGCTGTTTCGAATATGCTCTGACCCAGTCGTCTGGCAATTACAATTTGGCCTTTGTCAAACTCACTTACGTCCACTGTCTTTCCCATCTGAAGAACAAGTGTAACACTGATTAACGAGCTCAGCATCAGGTTTTTTTTTACTGTGTACCAACCCGCACATGTGCCGTACTTTAACTGCAGTTGCTTCAATTTGCATAACGACTCGCTGGTCATAAGGTTTTGGCTCATTGATGTATATGCAATGCCCCTAAGAAACATGATACATCCTATTTTGATATCAGTCAAGCTTCTAAGTACTAGGTGGTAGATGACTCTCATCAACAGGTGAAACACCACCACTTTGCTTATTGGAGGCTTGAAGTGGTGGAACCCATGTTTAGTCTCTAGAGCTAAGTTCCGGCCAACCCTTCCCTAACTCTTCCATCATGCAGTATGATAGATGACTTTTGAGGTTATGATGAACATCGTGGCGAGATCCAATATTCCTTACACTTCGAGGGTACAGCTGTAAAACGGTGCTCGCAGGCCGGCCACTAGTTAGTACAACAGACCGAACCTACTGGTAACTCTCTACGAGGCTTCCGGATCAGCTAGTGTATAATCTTGCTACCCTCTACTCTGCCAGATAGTGACTGGAGGGAGTCCGAGTAGTGTGTATCCGGGGAGCATTCTCGAGGCCACGTCATGTCAAGCTTCTGGGTATATTCTTACCACGTGTATGCCATATCCAAAAATTTCATTACCTCATACAGCATGTCCCACCCACTTTTCCTTACTATTGATACACCATGAATTGTCAAACTAATTAATAGAGCAAGCTTTTCTCCGAAAAGATCTAAACCTCCCAAGCACTTCCTAATTCATTTCACAAATATACGTGGTCTCAATTCTAATCTCAACGATGTCCATTTCCACTTGCAGTGTGCCAAGCCCCGATGTACTTTTTCTGACAGAATCTCAGTTATCGGTTGATTCAACTACTGCTCATCTCAGATGCCCAAATTATTCGCTGTATGATTCCTTTCGCCTCAAAGGTGGTACTTGTGCATATGTCCATTCTGATATTCTCTGTCAGAGACTTGGCAATTTGGAATCTCCTCTCTTTGATCTTCTCTGGCTTAAAATCTCTCTACCTCTTTGTGTCAAATTCATCTGTTGTCTCTACTGTTCTCCCAACTCCACTAATCACTTGGAGCTCTTTGACTTCCTCTCTTTGCAACTTGACTTTCTCCAGTCCAACTTTCCTAACAGTGAGGTAATTTTCCTTGGTAATTTTAATGTTCACAACTCCAGCTGGCTTCAATTTTCTAGTCACACCGACCCAGCAGTCTAGATGCTGAGGTTTTTGCAATTACTAATGACTTAGCACAGATTGTTCATTTACCTACAAGAATATCGGACAATCCTAATCATACAGCCAATACGCTTGATCTTTTTCTCACAAACAACCCTTCTAAGTACACGGTCAAAGTGAGAGGTCCTTTAGGCACTTCACATCACAACTTGGTGATTGTCTCTTCTCCAATGGAACCTTTATCTCATGGCTATTCCCAACTTCTTGTTGTTTGGCATTACAAGAATGCAAAATGGGATGACCTGTGAGACTTCTTTTCTTCTTTTCCATTGTCGGATTACTGTTTCAAAACTTCTGATCTCAACGTTTCCTCAGATCGTGTCAGTGAAATTATTCTTGCAGGAATGGAATCCTTTATCCCACACTCCACTTTAAAATCTCGTCCCTTATCTAAACCATGGTTTTCCAATAAATGTGCTAAGGCTGTTCAAGAGAAAAATGTTGCATATTGTAATTGGCTTGTTTCTAATTCTTCAGTTTCATTTTCTGCCTACACCAAAGCTCGCAACAATTGTAAAGCAGTTATTAATCAGTCCAAACTAGAGTTTGAACAGGCTAAGAGTAGAAAACTTGCCTCTTGTCCTAATGGTAGTGGAGCATTCTGGTCTCTTGCCATAGCTATTGGCCCCAACTTTTGCCCATCTCTGCTCCCACCTCTGTCCAAACCAGATGGTTCTGTTTTCACTTCATCCAAGGATAAAGCTGACCTGCTAGCATCCCATTTTTCTTCCAGCTCATGTATTAATGACCTTGGTAAAACACCTCCCACCATTCCCAACATGCTCCATTCAGTGCCTCCTGTGGTCTTCCATCATAAGGTTATCAGAAGGATTTTGATGAATCTTGATACTAAGAAAGCTCCAGGCCCTAGTGGTATTTCTCCACTTGTTCTCAAAAGCTGTGCTCCTGAACTTACTCCTATTCTTTGCCGCCTTTTTTTCACTTCTTATTCCAAAGGTGTTTTTCCTTCTGCTTGGAAATTTGCTCATATCCAGCCAGTTCCTAAAAAGGGTGACAAATCCCTCCCATCCAATTATCGTCCCATTACAATTACTTCTACTCTTTCTAAAGTAATGGAGAAATCAATTAACCGCCAACTCTTAAACTACCTAGAAACCTTCTGTCTGATCAACGATCACCAGTATGGATTCTGTCAGTGTCGATCCACTGGTGATATTCTGGCTTATATTACCCATTTATGGCCTAATTCAGTGGAAAGGTTCGGTGAAACACATGTAGTTGCTCTTGACATCTTTGATCATGTTTAGCATAAAAGTCTTCTAAACAAGCTTCCATCTTATGGTTTGCCAACTGTTTTTAATAATTGGTTATCTAGTGTTCTCTTTGATCGCACACTGAGAGTGATGGTAGATGGCTCTCTGTCTTCTAACGTCTCCACTAATGAAGGTGTCCCCCAAGGTTCAGTTCTTTCCCCCACTCTTTTCCTCTTGTATATTAATGACCTTCTTCCATTGACTGAAAATCCTATCCATAATTTTGCCGATGACAGCACATTCCATTCCACTTTCCATTTTGAGAAACCTTGTCCTGCTCAATCAGTTCCAACTTCTCGAAAATCTGCACCAATTCCTTAAATGCCAATCTTCAGGTAATTCTCCAGTGGGGCAAAGACAACTTAGTTGATTTCAACCCTTCTAAAACTCAGTGTTGTCTTATATCTCGCAAAAAGGATTCTTCTGCTCCTATGCTTATCTTTAGTGACACTCCGATTTCTAGGCAAAATGATATATCTCTTTTGGGGATTACCCTGACTTCTAATCTCTCTTGGCACAAGCACATTACAAATATTGCTTCTTCTGCATCTAAAAAACTTGGTTTTATCTTTTGCTCTCGGTGTTACTTTTCTTCCAAATAGCTGCTCACTCTGTATCAATCGCAAATCTGCCCTGCCATGGAATATTGTTCCCACATCTGGAGTGGTGTCCCCAAAACCTCTCTCAGGCTTCTTGATTCCCTTCAGGAGAAGGCAGTTAGGTTAATTAATGATTCATCTCTAATTCAGAGTCTCCCCACTCACATTCTCATAGACGTACTGTTTCTGCTGCAAGCCTCTTCTACAGAAACTTCCACGGGCACTGTTCTTCTGAATTGGCTTCTATAATTCTCGCTCTCTCTCTCTCTCTTTCAAAACAGTCCGAACATGTGCCACCACCAGCCAGCATTCATTTACTGTCCAACTTGAAACTCACAGAACCAACTTTTCATCTTCCTCATTCATTCATTCAACTGCTGTTTTCTGGACAACCTTCCTTCATACATATTTCCTGGAAATTACAATCTACAGAAGTTCAAGTCCAATGTCAACAAATATCTTCTTTCGTCTTCTCAACCTTCAACCCAAGCACGGTACTAAGTACTATAGGTTCTAATACCTCTCATGTTTGAGGTTCACATAAAAAAAAAAAAAAAAAAAAAAATTGTTTTTTTATACTGTGTACCAACCCGCACATGTGTCGTACTTTACTTGCAGTTGCTTCGATTTGCATAACGACTCACTGGTCATAAGGTTTTGGCTCATTGATGTATATGCAATGCCCCTAAGAAATATGATACATTCTATTTTGATATCAGTCAAGCTTCTAAAGTCAGAAATCAAATATAGCAAAACCTTAGTAATTTCATGGAAGAGGGATAGAACATAATCATATGTAAAAAAAATCCAAAATGCAGAATATAATTTAATGTAAATATTTTCAAGTTGTACTTTACAAAAAAATAAAATTTATTCAGCAAGTAAAGCTAATTTAGATAGAAATGGGATTATTTTTATCTAATTTAGATAGAAATGGGAAGCCTGAGGCTTATGGTGCACCAGCCAAAAAATTTCCTGAGTTACCCTGAGTGAGTGAGTGAGTGAGTGAGTGAGTGAGTGAGTGAGTGAGAGAGAGAGAGAGAGAGAGAGAGAGAGAGAGAGAGAGAGAGAGAGAGAGAGAGAGAGAGAGAGAGAGAGAGAGAAAGTCAGAAACAGTAGGGAATCACCAAGAAAGAGAAGAATGATGATATCCAAGACCACTGTCGCCAGATGTGAGCCCCTGGGGTTAAATGATAAAAACATATTTAATAAAAAAGAAATTTTTAAGAAAATATTTATATGTGCAAAACAATATTAAATGTAAAGTGCTCATGTCAAAAGAAATATGAATAGTAAATACGAATTTTTAGAATAAATTTTAATTAATGTGTTAATAACTACAAATTTAATCATATGCTGATAGTCCATTCCAATTTTGTATTTTTTGAAGGAATAATATATTTTCTGTTGAGTAAAGGTAGTAGTAGTAGTGGAGGTAGGTGATGCAAGAAAGCAAGCGTATGACCTTATGTAGCATCAGGCAAAAAAAAAAAAAAACCCAATTTCAAACAACCATTCACTCTAAAAGTTTGTCCAGTTCCTCGTTGAATTTATTTAAACAATCAACTTCCACAAAGACAGATGGAAGTTTATTCCAGCAATTAACCACTCACTGGCTAAAGGAAAATTTCTGCACATCTACTGTACATATGGTCTTTCCTCAATTTGAATTTATGGCCCCTCAGGTTAGTAATCTGAGCAAGTGGAAGAATCCCATCAAAATTCAGCATGCATTCAAGGCCTTATACACTTCAATCAGATCACCTCACAGGTGGCGCCTCCGTAGTCACGTGGGCAGGAGCAGCAGTGTGTAGCACACGATTAGACCGGGGTTCTAGCCCATGACCACCAAATGCGGAGGATACGGAAAGGTCAGGGAATGACCACCACATATCCCCGGAGCAATACGGCCTTAGTTGCTAATGGCCCTAAAAAAAAAAAAAAAAAAAAAAAACCACACAGGTGCCTAGTCTCAAGGTGCTGCAATTTGCAGAACTTAAGCATTAATTGGAAAGGGACCCCTTTGTCTCCTCACAAATCTTGTTGCCCTTCTCTGTACACACTCAAGCAACTCTGCATCTTTCCTAAATTAAGGCCTCCAGACCTGTACGCAGTACTCAAGGCTTGGCCTGAAAACTGCCTTATACAAAGGGATAATCACCTCCTTTTCTCTGCTAGCAAAATTCCGATATATCATTGACAATATCCCATAACCTGCTTTGGCAGCCTGTTTGCATTACTCAGAAAACTTCATATCTGACTGCACAATCACTCCCAGGTCTTTTTCATTTTCTACCACCCTAAGTGTAGTACCACACATTTGGTATATTCGTCTGGGATTACTTCTACCCATATGCAGTACTTTGCATTTTTTAAAGATAAATTTCTGTTGTCGCTTCTTGGCCCATCTGCCCAATATTTCTAGATCCTGTTGCAGTAGCACACTGCCGTTACTGTCATTAACAACACTGCCAACCTTTGTATCATCTGCAAACTTCGACACTAAGCCTGATATATCTTCCTCAATATCATTGATAAATATACAAAACAATGGGCCCAACACCGAACCTTGTAGTATACTAATAATAACAATAGTCCATGAAGAGCAGTGTGCATTGATTACCACTCACTGTCTTTTCCCACTCAACCACCCTTTTTAGCATTAGCAGAGGCATATGATGCAAGAAAGCAAGCTTATGCAGCATTAGAAAAAAAAAAAACCCACTTCGACTTCACCCCTCAGTTCGCTCAAAATACCTGTCCAGCTGAGCCTTAAATTTATTTAGGGATAGAAGTCTGTTCCACCAACCAACTACCCACTGGCTAAAGGCAAATTTCCGCACGTCTATCCTACATCTGTCTCTCCTCAATTTGAATTTAAGCCCTCTCAGGTGATTATTCCGAGCAAGAGGAAGAATCCCATCAGCATTGAGCATGTGCAAACCATTCAAGGCTTTATACACCTCTATCAGATCACCTCGCTGGTGCTTAGTCTCCAGACACTGTAATTTGCAAAACTTAAGCCTTTCTTCGTAAGAGAACCCCTTTGTTCCATTCACTAATCTTGTTACCCTTCTCTGTACTCGTTCCAGCAGCTCTACATTCTTCTTGAAATGAGGCCTCCAGACCTGCATACAGTACACAAAGTGTGGTCTGACCTTTGCGTTATACAAGGGAATAATCACCTCCTTATCCCTGCTAGAAAAATTCCTGTATATCATTGACAAGACACCACGAGCTACTCTTGCAGCCCATCTGCACTGCTCAGAGAACTTCATATCTGCTTGTACAATTACTCCCAGGTCCTTTTGATTCTCTACCACTGTCAGTGTAGTACCACAGAGTTGATACGTTGCTCTGGGGTTGCCGTTTCCCATATGTAGTACTTTTCATTTGTCAATGTTAAACTTCATTTGCCACCTCTCAGCCCATCTGCTCAACCTTTCCAGATCCTGATGCAGCAGCCTAGTGTAGTAGTGTCCTTGACAACCTTGACAACCTTCGTATCGTCTGCAAACTTGGACATTAAGCTTGATATACCATCATCAATATCATTTATAAATAAAGAAAACAATAATGAACCCAACACTGAGCCCTGAGGGACTACACTAATAACATTAGTCCACGACGAGCAGTGTCCATTGATTACCACTCTCTGTCTTCATCCCCTCAGCCACCCCTTTATCCACAGCAGCAATTTGCCTCCAATGTCACACTGCTCCAATTTGTGTAGCAGTCTTCTATGTGCAACAGTATCAAAAGCCTTTCTAAGATCCAAGTATATAATATCAAAGTTATTCCCTGCATCGAGTTCCTTTGTGACTGCATCATAGTATCCAATCAAATTGGTCAGGCAAGACTTCCCCTTAACAAAACCATGCTGTGTCCGAGCTATAACTGAAGTCTTGTCTAAATGATCCTGCAGTGCTTCTTTAACTAGTGCCTCCATTAATTTTCCTGGAACAGAAGTTAAACTCACAGGTCTATAATTGCTTGTGTCAGCCTTTGATCCTCCTTTGTGAATTGGGGTCACATTTGCACATCTCCAGTCTGTGGGTACCTCCCCTGAGTCCAAGGAAGCTCTCATAATTATGGCTAAGGGTTTGCTTACTTCCTCTGCTGCCTCCTTTAATATAACTGGATAGATCCCATCCATCCCGGGTGCTTTTCTTGTGTTTATCTTCAACAATTTCTCCTCCACTTTACTCTCAGTTATTACAAGATTCTTTAGCTTACTGCTAGGGTTGAATACACCTCTGGCTTTCCCCTCGCTAAATAACTCCTCATGTGTGAATGTCGATGTAAAATATTCATTTAGTTTGTTAGCTACCTGAGCAGGATCATCAACAGTTGACCCATCGATATCAAGTGGACCAATCTGATTCATCCCCTTCCTTCTAGAGTTTACATAAGTAAAGAACTCTTTGCTGTTTTTCTTTGAATTCCTTGCCAAAGATTTCTCGTAATCTGCCTTTGCCTGCCTAACCTCCTTTGTAACTTGGTTACAGATCAACTTGTATCTATCATAGTCTTCTGTGTCACGTGTTAATTTATATGTATCCCATGCATTTTTCTTCTCTGCCATATGTCTCATTAGTTCATCTGACATCCACTTATGCCTAAACCTTGATTGTTTGTTAGTTTGTTTTAGAGTTTTATGGCGCATTAGCATCTAAGGCTATAATGCGCCAAGTCAAAAGGATGTAGAATATAAAATTATTTCTATATATTATTGTAAAAGAATATACGATATAAAACATTCATATCGTCTGCAAACTTGGACATTAAGCTGGATATACCATCATCAATATCATTTATAAATACAGAAAACAATAATGGACCCAATACTGAACCCTGAGGGACTTCACTAATAACATTAGTCCACGATGAGCAGTGTCCACTGATTACCACTCTCTGTCTTCTCCCCCTCAACCACCCCTTTATCCATAGCAGCAATTTGCCTCCAATGCCACACTGCTCCAATTTGTGCAGCAGTCTTCCATGTGCAACAGTATCTGTATCAACAGAATATGCTAAAGCGATAAAAATATTCTAGATAGAATTATTTAGATTAATAAGTTGTAAAAACCTAAAAATAGCTGACATGTTGTCATTGTCCGATAAAATCTGTCTGAGGGTATAAGGTTCAGACAGATGGCTAAAACATAAATGGCGTTTATTATAAAAAGATGGATATTCAATTAAAATATGACTGACTGTTAAAATGGTGTCACAATTTCTACACATAGGACGATCGTCTGCCCTCAGCATATAGCAATGTGTCAAGTGACAATGTCCTATGTGGAGCTGAGATAGAACAACTTCCTCTTTTCGATTCCTGCGCAGACTAGACTGCCAATGTTCAATTACAGGCTTAATCTCATATAACTTGTTTGTAGTCTGTCCATACAATGAGTGTTGCCATTGGGATACCAGTTTCTTTCGAATTACTGGCCTGTAGTCTGTATAGGGGACTAACAGGCAAGAGTTAAATAGGTTCGCTGATTTGGCTGCAGTGTCTGCCAAATCATTTCCTGAGATCCCAATGTGGCCTGGGATCCAGCAGAAACGAACATCAAATTTGAATTCTGCAAGGAAGTGCAGCTTCTGCTGTATACGGGTCAGGACAGGATGAGGGTTGAACCTCACCGATGATAAAGCCTGCAATGAACACAGAGAATTGGTATATATAATATATTTTTTGTGGTGGGTGGTTTGTATACGATCTAAGGCTAGTTCAACCGCATGCAGCTCTGCAGTGAACACACTACATTCGTTGGAGATCTGCTCAGATACCGTGGTGTCTGGGAAAACAGCTGCAGATCCGACAGACATTTCTGACCTCGAGCCATCTGTGTAGATGGGCAAGAAGTCAGCATGTTCCGAGCGCTCTGCTAAAAAGAGCTGCAGGTAGAGGGTGGATGAAGTATTGTCCTTTCTCCAATTGTTAAGGGAGAAGTTGCAGTTTGGGACACGAGCAGGGTGGAAAAGGTTGCCCTGGTGATGGGGCAACATTGTCTAATGTTATGTTCAAATCATTGAGTAGCCTTTGGATACGAACACCGAATGGTTGATTGGCAGTCTGGCGAATGTACAGATTTTCCCAACGTGGCTCAAAAACGGGTGTCCACGTTGGATGGTCTGGCAAGGATTTCAGTTTCAAAGCATACTGTAGAGACAACTGTTTCCTCCAAAGCGATAACGAGGGCTCATTCGCTTTGACATAGAGACTATGGACAGGAGAAGTTCGAAATGCTCCAGTGGCAATA
Organism: Mastigoproctus giganteus; assembly: GCF_048544385.1. Lineage (NCBI taxonomy): Eukaryota > Metazoa > Arthropoda > Arachnida > Uropygi > Thelyphonidae > Mastigoproctus > Mastigoproctus giganteus. Next base: position 114,413,811 of record NC_143579.1, read on the forward strand.
CGGATTGCCTGATGGTGGATGGGATCCAGCCATCAGAGTACGCTGAGTCTAGAGGATGCGTACCCCTGGCACCCGTAATCTAACTTGGATCATACGAGTGCACGATAGAGGCGCAAAAGGGTACATCGGTCAGCGCGCCAAGAATGTGAGGAGATTGCACATAGGATATTCAAACCTCTCGTGCACTTTGCACGTAGTTGATGGATGTGTTCTAGAAAGGTCAGCTTTTTATCGAATATAAGCCCCAAAAATTTAGTCTCAGGTACTACTGGGATAGCATTTTGTCCAAGCCTCAGTTCAGGTTCAGGGTGAAGATTGCGCTTTCTGCAAAAATGCATGCAAACAGTCTTTTGTGGAGAGAACCTGAACCCGTTATTCGTTGCCCATGAGTTCAAATGGTCAATGGCACATTGCAGTTGCCTCTCAATTACCCTCATGTTGCAGGAATGACAGACATGTTGTCATTGTCCGATAAAACCAACGGCCCGTCCCACCTGCATTGTCGGTGGGGCGGAGTGAGAGCGTACACGTTGGGACCCGAAAGATGGTGAACTATGCCTGGGCAGGACGAAGCCAGAGGAAACTCTGGTGGAGGTCCGCAGCGGTTCTGACGTGCAAATCGATCGTCAGACCCGGGTATAGGGGCGAAAGACTAATCGAACCATCTAGTAGCTGGTTCCCTCCGAAGTTTCCCTCAGGATAGCTGGCGCTCGAGGGAAGGATGTGAGTGCCCAGTGGGCCACTTTTGGTAAGCAGAACTGGCGCTGTGGGATGAACCATTGACCATTTGAACTGTGCCAGAGGGCACAGTTCAAATGGTCAATGGCACATTGCAGTTGCCTCTCAATTACCCTCATGTTGCAGGAATGACAGAATATGCTAAAATCGTCAACATAGAGGGCACAGTTTACAGTTGGAGAAAGTTGTTCTATGATGGAATTCACTTTAATGGCAAAAAGCGTGACACTTAAAACGGATCCTCGAGGTACTCCCTCCACTTGGCTAAAAGAGCGAGAGAGAGTAGATCCTACACGGACTTGGAAAGAACGGTGACATAAGAAGTTTTTAATAAAATTGGGGAGATTACCTCCAAGGCCGATGCTGTAGACGTCTTTTAAAATTCCAAATCTCCAAGTTGTGTCATAAGCTTTTTCCATATCGAAGAACACTGACACCAGGTGTTCTCGTTTTAAAAAGGCATCTCGAATGGAAGTTTCGAGCCTGATTAAATGGTCCAAAGTTGACCTATTCCTACGGAAGCCGCACTGAAATCTGGAGAGGAACCCATTAGCCTCCAAATACCATATAAGGCGAGCATTGACCATTCTCTCCAGAATTTTGCACAGACAGCTAGTCAGAGCAATAGGACGGTAGTTCGTTGGGATTTTAGGATCCTTTCCTGGCTTAGGAAAGGCAAGCACTTATGCCTTATTGCCTTATGCCAGGAATCCGGAAACTGCTCTTCTTGAAATATTCTGTTATATAGAAAAAGCAGTTGGTCCATGGATTTTGCAGACAGATGTTTCATCATATCATAATGGATAAGATCTGGTCCAGCAGCACTTGCCTTGGTAAGAGTTAGAGATGTTTCTAACTCTTCCGTGGTAAAGGGCCCGTTATAGGGATGAGATCTTTTAGATTTAAAGTTTATCTTTCCAGACCAGAAATTCTGGGGAGTAAGCAGATGTTGACGAGATGGCAGAAAAGGTCTCCCCAAGAACATTGGCTATTGTAGTTGGGTCTGCAATATCCACATCCATTACACTCCAGGACCGATGAAGGGTGCGATGTATATTTACCCTTCATTTTCGGGATTTTGTCCCAGATAGCTTTACTGCTGGTTGACTGAGTAATGGTGGATGTAAAGCGGACCCACGATTCCTTTTGGCTCTGACAACAAATATATCGCGCGTTCACGTTCAAAGGCTAAGAGATTGGCTGTGGTAGGATATCGTCGGAATATCCCCCAAGCTTTATTTTGTACTGTTTTTGCTGCTGTGCATTCAATATTCCACCAAGGTTTTGGAAATGGCGGAAACCGGGTAGATGTTTTCGGAATTGTAGCTGCAGCTGCATGGATAATGCTTTCTGTGATGTACGTCAATGCGTCATTGATAGGCTCCCGACTGACTGTACTGATGTTAGAGTCTACCAGGTGTTGAAAGGTGTTCCAGTCAGCCTGATCAATCTTCCATCGTGGTAACCTAAAAGGTGAGCATGGCGTCCCTTTAAGTAGGCTGGTTATCACTGGAAAGTGATCACTTCCATAAAGATTCTCCTCTACCTCCCAAGTGATTGAAGGAAGGAGAGAGGGGGAGCATATAGAGAGGTCAATAGCAGAGAACGTAAGGGTAGGCATGTGGAAAAAGGTGTTAGTTCCCACATTTAGAAGGGATAGGTCATTGTCATTGAGCATATGCTCTATGACACGTCCCCTTCCATTAACGTTTCCACTACCCCACAGGGTCTTATGTCCATTGAAATCGCCCAGGAGTAAGACAGGAGTAGGCAGCTGCACAATGAGATCATCAAGGTCTCTCTGGGAAATATCAGCCCCAGGTGGCAAATAAACTGAGCAGACTGTTATTTAGAATCCTACCAGTAAAAATCGTTTTGAATATTTTCGTTAGATTCTTTTAATTGCGTTAATTTGAATTTTAATTGTTTTGAATTGATTTTGAATTGTGTTAAATTGATTATTTAATTATTTATAATTTACTTTAATTATTTATATTTTACTTTAATGTACCGGTAAGTTGTCGATTTTTTCGTTTTTTCCGTTTTAATTTCTGGAGGGTATCATACGGAAGTGTTCCACGTACTATATTGAGGTAAACTCCTCTTATTAATTTACTAATATCATTATCAACGTAGAACATATTGAGTATTACAGCTCTGATTCATACTATCTAATTAGAATCCTACCGTAAGGCGAACCGCTACTGCTTCTATGTTGGTGGTGAGCGCAATAGTTTGATATGGGGTATGGTTGCCCAGAATTATAGAAACACCCCCATGAGTAGGTCCATCCCCAGTTCTGTCCTTTCGAATAACAGTAGTGTTACGAAGCGAAGGATTTTCATTTGCCTTCAGGTATGTCTCTTGTAAGCAAAAGCAGACTGGCTCATGCTTTTGCAGAAGGGCCTTGATGTCATCATCGTTTCGCCGGAATCCACGACAGTTCCACTGTAGGAATTTAGCCATTATTTTGGCTTGGTGGGTCCATCAGGCGGCTTCCGAGGTGCTGAGGGCTTACCTTTTTCAGTTTTGGCTTTATCCTTCCGGGAGAAGTACGGACGCGGACCAGTGACCATTTTCTCCTCAGCAAAGAGCTCCAAAACTGAATCTTCGGGTACCTCCTTCTGCTCGACATCCATGTTTTCTTGGGTACTAGGGGGTACTTCACCTTTCTTATTCTTTTCTTTCGTAATTGCTTTTGTTACTTGTGGAGCAGGCGCCTCCGTAGCCAGGTGGGAAGGAGCGGCAGTGCGTAGAACACGCTTCTTGATTAGACCGGGGTTCGAGCCCGTCACCACCAAATACGGAGGATGCGGAAAGGTCAGGGAATGACCACCGCATATCCCGGAGCAATATGGCCTTAGTTGCTAATGCTCCTAAAAACCAAATAACAAACAAACTTGTGGAGCATTAGGAGGAACCGATATAGGAGTGGCAGCTGATTGGTCTTTTTGTGCAGGTTTTTGAGGACTTAAGAGATAACGTGGATATGGATGCACTGAACAGTTGATGTAGCCAGATTTAATCTCATCAGGAGGTTTGGGCGAGTTAAAAGTCAGGATAATGCTCCTGGTTTTAACAAGTTTCCCATCCCTACATGCATTAATTATCTTAACGGCGATAACTCCCTGTGGTTTCAATTCTGAGCAGATTTCTTCCTCGGTTACGTCGAGAAGGTCCCACTCCGAAAATGACACCTCTTGATGAATTGAGTGTTCTACATGGTGTCACGGTTATGGGTACTCCTCCGATTGATGTTGCGCGGAGTAGTTGCTCAGACTGCCTCTCTGTTTTGGTTTCAATTAAGAGGTCTCCAGAACGGAGCCTCTTAACATTTGGGTGACCCTGCTATCCCATCTAACCCTTTCTGTATAAAGAAGAGTGACATTTTGCCAATCGGTGTTTCATTGGTAGAATGAATAATTAAAAATCTTGGAACAGGCCCTGATGATATTCCTGTTTGCTGCCTCGTTGTAGCAATAATGCTATCAGTATCTTTGTCTATGGTTTCAGATAGGGACCGGGTTGAGGCCCCTGAAGAAGTTAGTTTATCAGGATTCATAGAGTTTTTATATGGTTCAGTGCCCGGGCTTCCCATCCACCATGGAGCCCAAAGGGATGCCCATTACCCGGCATGCAATAAATGCACTCGGGAGTGGAACACCAGGGCCACCCAGACACCATACCCGCACCACCGCCAGCCTGAATCCTGTCCCTCAGACCATGAGGGTAGGGGCATGGCAATGACACGGTTGACCCTTGCAGGCGAGCCTACTAGCCGATTGATCCTAGCCAGGCCTTCCAGGACCTCCCGTCTTTTCGAAGCAGGAGCCAAAGTGATGTATTGAAGCTGGGCCCCTCAACCACCAGGATCCCCCTTTCCGAATTTCCACGGGTCGCAGCACACGGCAAACACGCCGGATTCCATTGATGTAAGCCTGGAACCTGGGCTGTGGGTTGGATCCCAGTGATGCTAATCTGGAAGTCCAGCAGCATCACTGGGAGGTCCCCTCACCACGTACAGGTGCCCACGTCGAGGGGGGCCTAAACCTTGAACAATATTTCTTAGTTGGTATGTAAAGCCTAGTAGCTTCCAAGATAAGTTATTTGAATGCTTCCCATTTTGAATTTGCTGTTGGTAACATCATCAGTTGGTCCCATTGTATAGAATTTAAATACTGTCTCAGTCCATCGTAGTCGCCTTTACGAAAGCAATAACCCTTCCCATTACCCCTAATGGTAGTTACCTCTTTGAGTAAATCCCACTTCAGCACACTGTGATCACTGCCACCTAGTGGTTCATTTACCTGCAGATTCTTAATGCATGAAGAATCACTACTGATAATCAAATCATGAGTATTACTCCCTCTAGTTGCCTCCCAAACATGCTGACGTAGAAAACAATCATCCAATAAATCCACAAAAGCCTTGCTAGTGTGTGAGTGACCAGCCCCCAAATTCCAGTCAATATCTGGGAAATTAAAATCCCCCATTATAAGACTCTCTGATTTACTGGCCCACTCTATTTCCGTGTACAGTTTCTTATTATACTCATCAGAGTCATTAGGCCTATAGCACACTCCTACTCTCAATTTTGATCTCCCAATGCTTATGTCACACCAAACTGATTCAACACTGCACTGTCCAGCGATGTTGACTGGCTTCACTTCCTTGGATTTTATGTATTTCTTAACTAATAGCATAACCCCTCCTCCCTTCCTATCCTGTCTATCCTTTCTGTAGACATTGTTCTCCCCAAATTCCAGTTCTGCATTCCTTATATCTGTGTGATACCACGTCTCTGAAATCCCCACAATATCTGCCTTTGATGTTTTGAGCAATAACTCAAATTCATCAAATTTATTTACTAAACGCCTAGCATTGGTGTACACGCAAGTATACATGCACCTGTTCTTTTTCTTAGCTACCCTAACACAACCCATGTGTTTACTTGTACCCCAATGATTCTCAGCAGACTCTGAAATATCCTGAATCTTATTTTCCAGGCTGCGGCTCATTCCAATAGAAGCAGTGCAAGAATCACTTTCACCTCTGCCAGTGGCTACTGTTAATCTATTAGTCCTTGTATCCCCCCAATCTATCAGTTTTCCGACCCACCTAACATTGCCTCGATAGCATCAGCAAACATTCTTGCACCCTTTCTATTTAAGTGTATCCCATCCCTGTAGAAGCAGTCTTTCCTGTTAACAAGTACAGACCAGGCTGAAAAAAATTCTACCCCTTGAGCCTTGCACAATCTTTCCAGGGCCGAATTGATCGACAGGGCTCTCAGTTTAAGTAGAAGCAAAGGAAGTATCTGAATCGCCCTGACAATTTTTGCTATATGTATGGACAATTTACAACAAAAACTCAGAGGAATAATATGTACAGTATTACTACAAGTTCACATTCTTTGTAATTTGGTTGTGAATCATTGATCAGTACAAAACTGGACTCCACATATGTGCTGTATTACCTGCACTATAAATCTGAGGATGTGGCTAACCAAGAAAATTAAAAGTATCCCCTTCGCTGTTCCTATGGTTTGATGAGCACTATTAAACCATACTGACGATTGTTATTTCTTTATGATAAAAATATCAGGGATGTCTACATCAAATATCCTAACATATCACAAAGAAGAAATACACACATGGGGGATAAATTCAGATTTAGGAAGAATGGTTGCAGGATAAATGTGCAGAAGTTTGCCTTCAGCCAGCAAGTGGTTGACTGTTGGAACAAACTTCCATCTGCTGTTGTGAAAGTCGGTGGTTTGAAGGAATTCGAACAAGAAATAGACAAACTATTTGAAGGAGGAGAGGTGATGCAGGAAGGTTTTTTTTATTTTTCCTTTTTTTGGGTGATGCTGTGTAAGTTAGCTTTATTGAATCATTTGCCACTAATAATTCTAATAATATTCTGCAATAAGGCCTGTCCTCCCCTCCAGAATCATGGGATAAAGGAAACAGTGATGAATACAGTGAGGATTCCTATGTTTCAGGCTTTGCTGAACCATCCTCTTCAACAGATTTGAACTAGAGCCAGAAAATTATACCACACCATACTTAATTAAGCAAGACAAACTGAATGAATTACTTCACAATTCAGACTTATCTAAATGGCAAGCAGAACTGGCTCTATGTTACAAAGTGTTTTCAAAATATTTATGGAAGATGGTATGTGTTTCTATAAAGACATTAGTGGTCTTCTGAAGGAAGTGGGCAATGAACACAGTCCTAATGAATGGCATATATTTATTGATGCCTCAAAATTAAGTGTAAAAGTAGTTTTGCTGCATAATGGAAATGCATTCCTATTAGTTCTTTTACTTTGTGCTGTTGGCTTAAACAAAAACATATGAAAGTATATACAAGATGTGCAGAAATTTGCCTTTAGCCAGCGGGTAGTTGGTTGGTGGAACAGACTTCCATCCCTTGTTGTGGAAGTTGATAGCCTAAATAAATTTAAGGCTCAGCTGGGCAGGTATTTCGAATGAATGGAGGGGTGAAATGGGAGTGGTGTTTTTTTTTTTGTTTTCTTTTTTGGCTGATGCCGCATAAGCTTGCTTTCTTGCATCATATGCCTCTGCTAATGCTAATGCTAAAGATCCTGAGTACAATAAAGTGACATGGCTTTGCATAGACTATCTGTGGTGACCTTTAAAAGTACTTGTAATTTGATTGCCCACTGGGTGCATTCAAATTATGAGTACTAAAATAAGCATGTTTTATGAAACTTCCCTCTATAATGTGGTTTCATAAAGCACTCTTGTTTTCTATATTTATGGGATAGCCATATAACAAAAAAAACATTACATTGTCCAGCAGTTGGGAAAAGTGGGGATATAGGAATGTATTTAAAAGGAGAAGTAATACAAAATACATTCCATTGGTTGAAACAAATAAGTTTTTCCATCTTCCATTTGTATAAAGCTTGGATTATTGAAGAATTTTGTAAAGGCTCTGGATTAACAAGGAAGTGGATTCTGCTACTTACATAAAGTTTTTCCTAATTTAACAAACACAGATCTGACAAAAGGAATTTTCACTGGGCCTCAAATAAAGAAACTCTTCAAAGATGATGCATTTGAAACAAAGCTGCAGGATAGTGAAATCCAGCAGCTTGGTGTTCATTTAAAGCTGTTGTGCATGGATTTCTTGGAAGAAGGAAAGAAGATAATTATGAACTCTGGCATCAACACTACTTCAATGTTATAAAGATTGGGCTGCCAGATGTCTTTCAAAATATATTTTCTTCATTCTGATCTCGCTTTTTTTCCTCATTGGGCGATGTAAGTGAGACAGGACTTGGAATGCTTTTATCAGGACATATAAATGATTGGAAAAGCAGTACTGAGGTTGCTGGAATACTCCCATGATGGAAGATTGGAAGTGGTTTATTAAGTGGGATTAAAAACAAAATGAACTATAAAGAAAAACTTTCTGAATGGCAAACATTTCTAAGAAAATAAGATGTATGTAGTACAATATATGTTTGTTTAAAGTATTTTAAAATGAATAAGACTAATTTTTAGACAGCACTGGATGTTCAAAGAAAAGTGCATCACCTAGGAATTTCACATTTCTAACCCTTTTTTGTGATGGTATGCTACATTACATTAATGACTAGCATAACAAATAGAAATATAAACCAAACATATTTATTAATAGTTAAGGCAAAAACTAAGTAATATTTGACAGGTGCTCCCAAAATATTCCAAAATGAGCAATTGCAACCTTTACACAACAGTTTTGGTAAACACAACAATTATGGCTGAAATGTTACCAGAAGCCCTCAATTTGCTTCAGTTTATCATTTTAAATGGAAAACAAAATGAAAAGTTCACCAGGTGCAAACTAATACTTAGTTGAACCGCCTCTGGCCCTGATGACTGCAGCACACCATCGAGGCATTGCCAAGATCAATTTCTGAAGATAATCAACAGATAGTTTGTGGTTCCAAACACATATGGTTTCCTAAAGTTCACAAAGAGTTTTTGATTTCTTCCTGGCAACTGCAGATTCTACACATGCCAACAGTTCTCTATAGGATTCAGGTCCGGGATGTTTCCTGGGCAGCTAAGAGTTGTAATGGACAGTTCTTCCAACCATTTTATCATTATGGTAATTAATGGGTGTTGCTCTTTGTGGACTAATGTTATTAGTGGAGGCCCACAGGGTTCGGTGTTGGGTCCCCTGTTGTTTTGTCTATTTATCAATGATATTGATGAAAGTATATCAGGCTTAGGGTTGAAGTTTGCAGATGATACAAAGGTTGGCAGGGTTGTTAATGACAGTAATGGGAGTGTGCTACTGCAACAGGATCTAGATAATTTGGGCAGATGGGCTAAGAAGTGGCAACTGAAGTTTAACCTTGACAAATGCAAAGTACTGCATATGGGTAGAAGTAACCCCAGAGAAATGTACCAAATGTGTGGTAGAAAATGAAAGAGACCTGGAAGTAATTGTGCAGTCAGATATGAAGTTTTCTGAGCAATGCAGACAGGCTGCCAGGGCAGGTCATGGGGTTTTGTCAATGATATATAGGAATTTTGCTAGCAGGGAAAAGGAGGTGATTGTCCCTCTGTATAAGGCAATGGTCAGGCCACGCCTTGAGTATTGCGTACAGGTCTGGAGGTCTCATTTTAGGAAGGATGTAGATTTGCTTGAGCATGTACAGAGAAGGGCAACAAGATTGGTGAGGGGAATGAAGGGATCCTCTTACCAAGAGAGGCTTAAGTTCTGCAAATTGCAGTGGCTGGAGACTAGGCACTCGCGCAGTGATCTGACTGAGGTGTATAAGGCCTTGAATGGGTTAAGCACGCTGAATTCTGATGGGATCCTTCCATTTGTTCAGATTACGAACCTAAGGGGGCATAAATTCAAATTAAGAAAAGACAGATGTAGAATAGATGTGCGGAAATTTGCCTTTAGCCAGCGGGTGGTTAATTGATGGAACAAACTTCCATCTGTCGTTGTGGAAGTTGATAGGTTAAATAAATTTAAGGAGGAACTGGACAGGCATTTGGAGGGAATGGTGTGATTTTTTTTTTGGCTGATGCTGCATAAGCTCATACACTTGCTTTCTTGCGTCACATGCCACTACTACTACTATCACCTGTAACAAATGTAAACACATCACTGTCAAACCTCTAATGCAGAAATGAAGCTAAAGTAACTATAGAAGTGCCTACTTACACTTTTCATCCAATGACAAGGAGTAGAGTCGTCCTGAAAGATGCATTTACTTGGCAGGTTGAAATTGTCTCTAATGGTTGGCAATAATTTGCCTTCTAGTATAGCCAGGTATCCATTGGCATTTACGGAACCTTTTATAAACTGCAGGTGACCTGCTCCACAATACAAAATGCATCCCCATATCATTTGGCTGGAAGGGAATTTCACTGTAGACACCATACAGTCTGGATGGTATTCTTTACCACATCTACTGCAAATCATTTCTCTTCCATCAGAGCCATGCAGGTTGAATTTCTTCTCATTTGAGAAAATAACTAACTTCCATTGCTCGGGGGTCCATTTGACATGCTCCTCACACCAAATTAATTGGGCCTTTTTAATTTTTCTGTGTGTGGAGAAGCTTCTTCTTCTTCGGATGATGGGCTACAAGCCCATTTTTGATGAGACATCTTCTGACTGTTCCTGTATGTTCTTCCCATTCTCTTTTCAGCTCAGCCAAAAAAGCTTTCTTTACGGTTTTTAAGGCATAAGTGCTTCAAAACACGGTCCTGTTTTGGCACAGAGACTCATTTGCATCCGGTTTGTTTTTTCCTATCTGCAGAACCAGTATTCTTGAGTTTGGAAAGAAATCTACTCACTGTCGACTGATTACAAGACATTCTATAAGCAATACGATGGGAAGAACATCGTTCCTCATGTAAAGCAACAATAAATAGTACTCTTTATTCGTGGCGTCAACTGCACATAACTCGCCATCCTGACACAAGCAAGGAATGACTGCAACTCTTGCAGAGTCGCTTATATAGCTGAAAGTAACAGCTGATGCAATATTATGTCATCACATACGCACGTCAATCTTATCTGATGCAATCTGTAAGAAATATTGCCATAAACTTTATTCAAATGACAATTACAATTTTAAGGGGTGATGCACTTTCTTTGAACACTAGTGTATATTATTGTATAATATTTGAAACTGGTCATTCATTAAATTACTAAAATTTCAGTGTATCTTTTAAATGGAGACAAAAATATTAAAAATAATTTCAGCATTTTTGGAACCAGAGGATCAATTTCCTTTAGAATCTGCAATATTTGCTCAAGAGGTATGAAAAAAAAAAGTTTTTGTTGGCCAGTGTAATTTTACACATATTTAGTTTTGCCTTTTACATATATATTTCGTGTTGAATTCTAGTGAGATAGCTGTACATCTGTGTTTGAATGTAACCCCAAACTATTAACACCTCTTACTCAAGACAGATTATTCCTGACTGTGACCCTCAACTCTGTGTAGTTGTTGCTAAGTAGACCAATTTCTTTATCTACAATGTGGCCACCAGGGCTGGATACAGCCTTGTCGAAATATGAAAAGGCTACAATGGTGTATATGAGATTGACACAGCAGTCCAGATAGAGAGCACAATACTTGGGCAGACAGACAGCCAGCACCAGCATTATACTACTTATACTCGCATATTAAAGATCATTAAACAGGCCATGTGATGCTGTCAAACAGCACACACATTGCACCGTGCCTGCTCCAACATTAACTCTGTGTTCCATCCAGAACAGGAGATACCTCTTCTATCATCCCCTAATACTGTATTATCCCCCCACCCCTGTACAATTCTATACAATTCCTCCCCCCCATATGTACTATCTTTTACATCACATCTCATACACCATTTTTTCTTTTAGTGGATGCCAACTCCTCTATTTTCCTTCTAGTATACCTGTCTATCCCTACTACTATTATATCCTCTCTTCCTTTTCTTCACAGGGTTGTGGTGAGAAACCCAAAAACTGCTTTAACATTTTACAAAAAACAGTCTTTCACAAGGATAGAAGTCAGTCAGCAGATTTCCAGGTGACTTTGGTTGGCTGGTTGCTAAGCAGCCAGGCATACAATGAAACATGTTACTAAGAGCATAAACTAATAGAACATACCTGACTGACTTTGAAGAGTCACTAAACAGAGACACAAGGCAGGTTTGAAAGAATCCTGAGGGAATGCACAACAGTGCTCTTTTCTGTAATGTTCTATTCAGAAATGATACTGTGTGTAGCACTGTTACAGCATTATGTATATGTACTCACTGTATTCAAATTTTGCATCCTCTATGTCAGAGTAACACCACATTTCTGATATCCCTATTATACCCACATTTCATAACTTAACCAACATTCAAATTCCTCAAATTTATTTACTACTCTTATAGTATTAATAATTAAACAAATATAAGTATGCATGTTTGTGCTGTTAATAACCCTAACACAGCCTACATATTTGTTTTCCCATGAGGATTCCCCCGCAGGAGGACTTGTAATTCCCCACACTTTGCTTTCCCAGTTGTTGCATGTCACTCTTTCTATTAGTCAGTGAGTTGCTGATTACTGGAAAAAGTTGCCCTCACAGGAACTTGAGGTTGAAAGTTTGAATAAATTCAAGGGGTCAACTGGATAGTTACCCGTGTGAAGAGAGAAGCATTAATTTGCAAATTTGCATTTTCTTATCTTTTTTTTTTTTTTTTTTTTATGCCAGTGCAGAAAAAACCAGTGGCTTCATTGTGTTATATAGAAAATACTATTACTCTTAGCAGATGCCCAGTTATTGAAATTAAATGAAATGAAATAAATTCTTTGTAATGAACATGAATTTTAACAATAACGATACACTGTTTGTATTTCTGGTGTGATGTAGAATAGCATAGTATAGTATAGCCAAAATTACTTAAATTAATATAAATTCAAAATAATAATAATAAAAAAAAGTTCCCATACCTGTATGATATTTTTGATTGTATCCTGAGTAATAGTTTCATCCAAATTTAATCTAATAGCTGGATCCAGGCTTAAAACCCTCAACTAAAAAGAAAAGAAAATTAATTTCTGGAAAGTAATACAGTAATATATGTTACTTATAAACACATATGCAAAGGATGATATACTTTTTTTTTTTTTTTTTTTTAATTCTTTAAAAAAATTGAGTGGAAATATTAAAGACATAAATTGAAAAGCATATTACTGGGAATAAAGCTTATCATTAAATAAATTAAATACTGAAGAGCAAACTGCATTTTTTTTTAAGAGAAAAATTACGTAACAATACTAGACAAGTCTGAAATAGTGCTTACAGTAATCACTTAAGTTACTTAACAAATCACCCTGGCAAAATGCAATCTACTTGTTTGTTTGTGTGCGCGCACGCGCACACACACACACACACACACACACACACACACACACACACACACACACACACACACACACACACACACACACACACACACACACACACACGCGCTTGAAACTGTACTGCGCTGAATTTGGAGAAGCATTTTGGAAGGCACTAATAAACATATGCAAAGATTGTTTCTCTTCTGCAGCTCAGTTTGTAAGGTAAAATGAAATAGAATAAAAATCATATAAAGAAAGAATTCTGTCCACCAGAGAAGCTCCATTTTATCAGAACTCACAAGGTCTCAATGAACAAAAGAAATCCAAAAGACGGTATATGGTTGTACTAAAGAAGTGTTGCTGAAATGGACATCCTTTTGGGCATTTCTCTTGCAAAAAAAGGTTTGTGGGCCTTTACCAGGTGGTGCTAGTTACTGACTTAGGCCAAGGTCACACTTATACTTTCCAAAATATAATTAATGTACTGTCGCATATACTTCAAATAGACATCAGAACACAAGCTTCATATATTCATATATCCCTCTCGATGTGACTAACTAAAGAAGTAACCAGCTAAATAGTTCTGACTTAAATATTAACCTAAACTATCATGTCATCAAATAAAACATAAAAATAATAAATAAATCTTCTTAAAGAATTTAAAAACATCTCATATACATATAATGAATAAGTCACTCTTCAAATAACACCAAAGTTAAAATTGAACTAAAAAAAAAATGCTAACTTACATTTAAAAAAATCTAGGTTAAAAAAGTCATATAATGTTCATATTAACAAATATTTAATATAAAAGGCCAATACAAAACTATTCTCAAGAGAAATGAACTACTCAAAAAAAGGGGGTGGGGAGAAATACTGACTATGATTAAGCTATAATCAGATGAAGAAAGAAAAAGACTGAACAGACATGGATAGAATAGCATTAGTATTAGCAGGGCATATGATGCAAGAAAGCAAGCTTATATAGCATCAGCCAAAAAAAAAAAAAAAAAAAAAAACACCCATCCCATTTCACTCATCCATTCACTCCCAAATGTTTGTCTAGTTTTGCCTTTAACTTATTTAAGTTAATGACCCTACGACAGGTGGAAGTTTCTTCCAACTATCAACCAGCAGCTAGCTAAAGGCAAATTTCTACATATCTATTCTACAATTGTCTTTCCTTAATTTGAATTTATGGCCCCTCAGGTAGTAATTTGAGCAAGATGAACAATTCCATTTGCATTCAGCTTGCTCAATCCATTCAAGACCTTATACACCTCAATTAGATCACCTCACAGGCGCCTAGTCTCCAGAAGATGTAATTTGCAGAACTTAAGCCTTTCTTGGTAACACCAACCTTTGTTCCAGTCACCAATCTCGTTGCCCTTCTCTTAACCAGTTCCAGCAGCTCTACATCCTTCCTAAAATGAGGCCTCAAGACAGGTATATAGTACTCAAGGTGCAGCCAAACCATTGCCTTATACAAGGGGACAATCACCCCTTTATCCCTGCTACCAATATTCCTGTATATATCATTGACAAGACACCATGAGCTACTCTTGCAAACATTTTGCACTGTTCAGAAAACTTTATATATGACTGCACAATTACCCACACAAAAACTTCGCCTGAACAAGGCTACTCTCATTCCTGAGATCATGTCTTGCCCTTCTCTGTACTCGTTCTACCAACTCTACATCCTTCCTAAAATGAGACCTCCAGACCTGTATGCAGTACTCAAGGTGTGGCAAGGTGTCTTATACAAAGGGATAATCACCTCCTTGTCTCTGCTAGCAAAATTCCTATATATCATTGACAAGGTGTGGCCTGACCATTGCCTTATACAAAGGATAATCACGTCCTTTTCGATTGCAGTAAAGTCCTCCATTCATCCTGCAGAACAGTAACAACTTTCACTACCAATATAGAATGTGTTGGTCAGTTCATCCCATAAGGTTCAAATTGGTACTTTTCCTAGCTATGACAACTATTGAATATTCATATCTATGAAAGATTTCAAAAAAACATGGGTCTGTACAGAGAACTGCCATATTGCAACTTTGTAGTTTGGGTTTTGTAGAGTGGTCAGGAGTGGGAGTGCAATAGCACACGCTCTTTGAGTAGACCGGGGTTCAAGCTCCTGACTGCTGAATACGGTTGATCTGCCAAACCACACTGGACCAGCGTGGCAGATTATGGTCCATTTCCCTCAGCATGAATTGTTGAGGAGTCTTCCATCCTGCAGTGGGTTGATAATGGCTGCACTTTACCTTTACCTTTTATTAGCCATATTGTGCAAGGAAGCACTAGGGTTTGCTGCACCAGCCAAAAAAAAAAAAATAATAAATAAATAATTTAAAAAATAATAATAAAAAAATAAACTACCTATGTAACTATCTTTCCTCATATAGGTGTCTATCCAGCTGATCTTTGAATTTCCACATGCTATCACCTGTATATTAAATTTAAAACCTTAGTTCTGGAATAGTTTATAATAATGAAAATTTCACTCTCACTCATTTTACCTCTAAGAACCTTGTACATCTCAATTAAGTCTCCTCTATATTATGTAGTTTAAGCTCTGTAGCCCATATTTTCAAAATCATTCCTCATATGGATGCTTTTCTGCCAATCTCACTAGGCAAGGTACTGATCTTTGGACCTTTTCAAGAAGCTCAATGTATTTTTTTAAATGCAGTCTCCATACCTGATCATAGTTTCAAATGTGATCTTACAATTATCTTACATATTGGGATGGAATTATGTCCTCCCTATGTTTACAAGCAAATGTTCGATAAACCATTGATAGGACACTGTGGGCCTTCTGTGCCACCTATCTACATTGCTCAGAGAACATGTCCAACCTTATTGTAACTTACAAATTCCTTTCTTTCTCTCTCTAATGACTTTAGTTCAGCCCTACCAAGGTATAAATTATTTTGGGGTTGCTATTCCCCATAGTCTAAAGCCCTTGTATTCTGCTTTAAAATATTGTTACTATTTTTCTGACCACCTTTGAAGCCTATTTAAGTCATTAGCATTAGTAGAGGCATTTGATGCAAGAAAGCAAGCTTATGCAGCATCAGCCAAAAAAAAAAAAAAAAAAAAAAACAAGCTCCCACTTCACCCCTCTGTTCATTCGAAATACATGTCCAGCTGAGCCTTAAACTTATTTAGGCTATCAACTTCCACGACAAGGGATGGAAGTCTGTTCCACCAACCAACCACCCGCTGGCTAAAGGCAAATTTCCGCACGTCTATCTTACATTTGTCTTTCCACAATTTGAATTTATGCCCTCTCAGGTGATTATTCTGAGCAAGAGGAAGAATCCCATCAGCATTGAGCATGCCCAAACCATTCAAGGCTTAATACACCTCTATCAGATCACCTTGCTGGTGCCTAGTCTCCAGATACTCTAATTTGCAAAACTTAAGCCTTTCTTCGTAAGAGCACCCCATTGTTCCATTCACTAATCTTGTTGCCCTTCTCTGTACTCGTTCCAGCAGCTCTACATCCTTCCTGAAATGAGGCCTCCAGACCTGCATACAGTACTCAAAGTGTGGTCTGACCATTGCCTTATACAAGGGAATAATCACCTCCTTATCCCTGCTAGAAAAATTCCTATATATCATTGACAATACACCATGAGCTACTCTTGCAGCCCATCTGCACTGCTCAGAGAACTTCATATTTGCCTCCACAACCACCCCCAGGTCCCTTTCATTCTCTACCACTGTCAGTGTAGTACCACAGAGTTGATACATTGTTCTGGGGTTGCTGTTTCCGATATGTATTACTTTACATTTGTCAATGTTAAACTTCATTTGTCACCTCTCAGCCCATCTGCTCAACCTTTCCAGATCCTGTTGCAGCAGCATAGTGTAGTAGTGTCCTTGACAACCCTGCCAACCTTCGTATCATCTGCAAACTTGGACATTAAGCCTGATATACCATCACCAATATCATTTATAAATACAGAAAAAAATAATGGACCAACACTGAACCCTGAGGGACTCCACTAATAACATTTGTCCACGATGAGCAGTGTCCATTGATTACCACTCTCTGTCTTCTCTCCCTCAACCATACCTTTATCCATAGCAGCAATTTGCCTCCAATGCCACACTGCTCCAAATTGTGCAGCAGTCTTTCATGTGCAACAGTATCAAAAGCCTTTCTAAGATCCAAGTATATAATATCAAAGTTATTCCTTGCATCCAGTTCTTTTGTGACTGCATCATAGTATCCAATCAAATTGGTCAGGCAAGACTTCCCCTTAACAAAACCATGCTGTGTCCAAGCTATAACTGAAGTCTTGTCTAGATGATCCTGCAGTGCTTCTTTAACCAGTGCCTCCATTAATTTTCCTGGAACAAAAGTTAAACTCACAGGTCTATAATTACTTGTGTAAGCCTTTGATCCTCCTTTGTGAATTGGGGTCACATTTGCACATCTCCAGTCTGTGGGTACCTCCCCTGAGTCCAAGGAAGCTCTCATAATTATGGCTAAGGGTTTGCTTATTTCCTTCGCTGCCTCCTTTAATATAACTGGATAGATCCCATCCTCCCCAGGTGCCTTTCTTGTCGTTATCTTCAACAATTTCTCCTCCACTTTACTCTCAGTTATTACAAGATTCTCTAGCTTACTGCCAGAGTTGAATACACCTCTGGCATTCCCCTCGCTGAATAACTCCTCATGTGTGAATGTCGATGCAAAATATTCATTTAGTTTGTTAGCTACCTGAGCAGGATCATCAACAGTTGACCCATCGATATCAAGTGGACCAATCTCATTCATCCCCTTCCTTCTAGAGTTTACATAAGTAAAGAACTCTTTGCTGTTTTTCTTTGCATCCCTTGCCAAAGATTTCTCGTAATCTGCCTTCGCCTGCCTAACCTCCTTTGTAACTTGGTTACAGATCAACTTGTATCTATCATAGGCTTCTGTGTCACCTGTAAATTTGTATATATCACATGCATTTTTCTTCTCTGCCATATGTCTGGTTAGTTCATCTGACATCCATTTAGGCCTAAACCTTGAACAATATTTCTTAGTTGGTATGTAAAGCCTAGTAGCTTTCAAGATAAGTTCTTTGAATGCTTCCCATTTTGCATTTGCTGTTGGTAACATCATCAGTTGGTCCCACTGTATAGAATTTAAATACTGTCTCAGTCCATCGTAGTCGCCTTTACGAAAGCAATAACCCTTCCCTTTACCCCTAATGGTAGTTACCTCTTTGAGTAAATCCCACTTCAGCACACTGTGATCACTGCCACCTAGTGGTTCATTTATCTGCAGATTCTTAATGCATGAAGAATCACTACTGATATTCAAATCAAGAGTATTACTCGCTCTAGTTGCCTCCCGAACATGCTGATGTAGAAAACAATCATCCAATAAATCCACAAAAGCCTTGCTAGTGTGTGAGTGACCAGCCCCCAAATTCCAATCAATATCTCGGAAATTAAAATCCCCCATTATAAGACTCTCTGATTTACTTTCCCACTCTATTTCCCTGTAGAGTTTCTTATTATACTCATCAGAGTCATTAGGCCTATAGCACACTCCTACTCTCAATTTTGATCTCCCAATGCTTATGTCACACCAAACTGACTCGACACTGCACTGTCCAGCGATGTCGACTGGCTTCACTTCCTTGGATTTTATGTGTTTCTTAACTAATAGCATAACCCCTCCTCCCTTCCTATCCTGTCTATCCTTTCTGTAGACGTTGTACTCCCCAAATTCCAGTTCTGCATTCCTTATATCTGTGTGACACCACGTCTCTGATATCCCAACAATATCTGCCTTTGATGTTTTGAGAAATACTTCAAATTCATCAAATTTATTTAGTAAACTCCTAGCATTGGTGTACACACAAGTATACATGCACCTGTTTCTATTCTTAGCTACCCTAACACAACCCATGTGTTTACTTGTACCGCAATGACTCCCAGCAGTCTCTGAAATATCCTGCATCTTGTTATTCAGGCTTCTGTTCAATCCAATAGAAGCGGTGCAAGAATCTCTTTCACTTCTGCCAGTGGCTACTGTTAATTTTTTAGTCTTTGTCTGCCCCCAAGCTAGCAGTTTTCCGACCCACCTAACACTGCCTCGATAGCATCAGCAAATATTCTTGCACCCTTCCTATTTAAGTGTATCCCATCCCTGTAGAAGCAGTCTCTCCTGTTAACAAGTACAGTCCAGGCTGAAAAAAATTCTACCTCTTGAGCCTTGCACAATCTTTCCAGGGATGAATTGATCGACAAGGCTCTCATCATATAATCCCTCCTATCGTGTCTGGGCAGAATTGCAGACACTTTCAAATTCAACCCTAATTCATGGCTTTTTTTGAACAGTGACCTGTACTTGTTAAGTAATTCTGCTGGTCTCCTACTCTTGATATCATTAGTGCCAACATGTACAACTATATCACCTTTTGTGCCCTTAAAAGTTGATATCCGCTCTACAATGTCATCAACCTTTGCACCTGGCAGAGGTTGATGACGTTGTAGAGCAGATATCATCCTGAAGAAGTGCTAATTGGAACTGATCATTAACTACTGTACTCATCATACATCACCTTCAAATTTTGACATTGCACTCTCTCTACCCATTTATCAGTCATTTTAGAAAATGTGGTCAACAGTGGTCCAAGTATTGATCCACGGTGAATTCTTTTTCACCTTGTCCTACTCTCAAGAATAACCATTAATCACAACTCTATATTTCCTGCCCTGCAGCCATCCTGTGATTCTTTAACGATTTTCCCAGCTTATACAGTAAGCACTCACGAGGGACAGTCCAATGGTTATCTGAAATCTAAAAAAAAACGTCAAAATTATTTCCTATATCCAATATTAGTAACTCTGTTAAAAAAGCTAACCAGGTTAGCTAAATGTTATTTTTCCTTTATAATGCCTCAGTTATTTTCCCTACTTTGGTGGGGGAGAAAATAATGGTTACTCACTTCACTCTTAGAACTACCTTTATGTATTGCTGACACATTGGCCCTTTTTCAATCCAAGGGAATATCTCCTGAGTCCAGCTGCACCCTCATAATGTCTAGCTGAGTCCAGCGGCACCCTTAATGGGTCAATAATCACTCTCTTACTCCATCCTCAAAATTAGAGGGTATGTGGCATCAACTCCCCAGGCTCCAGATTTTTTTTAATAAACTTCTAAGTCATCAGTGACTCCATATTGTAAGGGTTTTATTGGGATGTCTGAGATGACTGTCATAATTCTCTTCTGAGTAACCAGTACTCACTGATCACTTTTAGTGAACTTTTATGTTCTTCCTGTGCACTGCTGAGTGATGATGCTGTATCACATATTTACATATCGTGATACATCACTAAAGGTCAACTTTGGATAGTATAGGCTCTCAGCAATTGCATGGATCAACAAGTCAGCAATATGACATATGACAATAACACCCCCACTAAAATCAGTCAGTTCAGCTGTATATGTCATGACAAGAACTGACGTGTTGCTCATGATACCTTCCTTACATACCAGTCAAAGTCACTTGTTTAGTCAAGAAAGCTCAGCGGACTAGAACATGAGGGTCCAAATGCTGCTATAAAAGATTCAACGTGAGGCTGTTGAGTAAAGGTAACAAAGTAGAGTGTAAATGATAAACATGAAAATTCCAACTTTAAATTAATGAAAACTTCAAACACACACAAAAAAAAGCTATTAGATGTGATGACGGAAGATATGCATGGGTTAAAGGATATGACAGAAGACACTTTTTGATATCAGACATGAACTTCTGTAAATTAAAAATTTTGGGAAATACATATGAATAAAAATTGTTCCAGAGAGCAGAAGAAGGAGGGATTACTGAGGAATAGGAAAATTTAGTTCTGTGAGTTTGGAACTGGACTGTTGATAGATGTTGACTGGTTGAGGCATGTTTCAGATTGGCGTGGAAGAGAGTGGCAGAATTACATATGCCAATTCAGAAGATCAGTGTCCATGGAAGTACAGAAATACCCCGCACAGTACTGATAATTGGTACCAAAACTGTTCCGTGTTATGTGAAACTGTGCAGATTGAGGTATAATTATAATGAGTTTTAATTGAATGCGTACCAGAGAAACAGTCTATAAACAAATTATAATAAATCTATAAACAATTTGTGCTTGATAGCCAATTAAAAGAGTTAAAATAAATAAAAAAAAAATTGCAAAAATTTTATTAATGAAAAGGTAACATCATGAGAGATGAGAAACCAGCTTTATTGTTTATTTAGGTATTTCAATAATAATGTCTAGTGAAGTCTTTTTTTTTTTTCTCGGGGTACAAGTCTTTGTAGCATCAAATCCCATCTTGTAAAATTTGCCATATCTTGATGCAAATTCAACATTCGGATCTCCATTCATAATCGCCTCGCAGGCCATGTCAACCCCCTCGTAAAACTTTCTCCAATTCTTCTGTTGAAAATTCTTTTGGTGCCATTTCAGTGTTATCCACTTCACAATTGTTTTCCTCTTCTTCATATGCAGTTTGCTCATCAATTTCAAGGAGAGTTGAATCATCTAAGTCACTTGTATGTGAGTCAATGCAGTCACATACATTGGCAGTGTCCAAAGTTTCGAATCCCAAGTCTTTTCCGATCTTCACAATGTCTTCGACAATTGTCTGAATTTGTCATTAAAAACCAGTGAAATCATTTGCCAAATGGGGCAAAACATGCTGCCAAATAGAACACATGTTGTTGGCAGCGATTTCTATAGCCGCGATGCAAATATATTTTTGATTGTATTTAAAGGGGTAAAAAATAAATTGTCAAATGAAAAGTTTGAAAAGTTATCATGTCGTCTCATCAACAGGTTCACTCGTTGTGAACACTGTTGCACATTGCCACTGACTGCCTGAGGGGAGCTACCGGTAAATATGCATGTGTTACAATAGAGTTGGCACTGCAGGATATACGTATGTGTACCTAGGCTATGACAACACATCTGTAGAGTACATGCGGTGCTGGATTAAGGCATGGGCTAACAGGGCCCTTGCCCGGGATGCCATTCTTTAAGGGGGCGCCAAATTTTACAAATCATGGAATATATATATATATAGCCTTAGTAAAGGTGGCACCGAAAAATCTTTTTGCCCGAAGCGTGAAAATACCTTGGTCCGGCACTGAGTACATGTCTAGGCTATTGAATGAGTTTTAATATGTACAGCAAATTTTCGACTTAAACTTAACTGAAAACCGTGTTTTTCAGTTAAGTATAGTGAAACCCATGCTGTTTGAAACTGTGCTAAGCAAGGTATTGCTGTATCTGTAGAAAAATAAGTATCTATTTTTCTACAGATATACAGAAGCCCTATTTTGAAATGAGCTATTTTCACTGGCCTATTTTAAACAGAGCTATTTTCACTGCACTATTTTCAAAAAGAGTCGAGCATGAGACAGAGCAGGTTTTTTGGGGCGAAGTACTTCACATATGGAAACAATATTCCATAGTAGAGTGGATTTGGGAGTTGTACAGTCAGTAGCTGTTTAAAAGGAAAGTAACATTAAAAACAAACAAGAAAACCCAGCTTTTTGATGCAGAGACGACAATACTTACAAACTATTGTCTTCTATGCATCAAAAACCAATATGGTTTCTGTCAGTGGAACAACACTAACAGAAACCATACTGGCAATCATTAATCAGATGGAAGGTTTTAGCATTGTGTAAGGGTTGGAAGGTGAGAATTTTTAACTTTACTTTGGTATGAGCAGAGGTATGTGCAATGGCATGATAACTGGATAGGATAGGGGAAGATTTCAGTTTTTTTTAAAAACTGGCTGGATGTGTGCAAATTCCATGCAGTGTAACAAACACCACAGTGGAATAAAAAAAAGTGTAATAAGGCTGAGAAAACAGGTGCTGAGGAAAAAAGGATGGATTTCCTCTGACATGATCAGTGGAAACATCGGAGGAGGAAGATTTAAAAAAAAAACTAATCCATCCAAGAAAAAGGAAACAGAAATTAAGTAGAATTTCCCATGCCTGTAATGCCACAAGGGTGAGCATGTGCCACAAAAGGGAGGTTCCAATGGAGAAAAGAACACCACCAGTTGTGATCTCAGGTATATTAAGGACCAATAATCATTATGGTGCAGAGAAGAGCACTGCTCTTCTCTCCACCCGTTCTAGCAGATCCACATCCTTCATAAAATGTATGTAGTATCCAAATGTGGCCTAATCAATGCCTTATATAATGGGATAAAAACCCTCTTTATTCCCAAGGGCAAAATTTCTGTATATCACTAATAAAACCCCATGGGTGGTCTTGGCAGGTTGTCGGCACTGCTCAGAGAGCTTCATACCTAACTGCACAATTCTCCACTGGTCTTTTTCATTCTCGACTACCCTGAGCATGGTAGTACTACACAGTACATTAATCTGGGATTACTGCTCCCACATGATGTACCTTACATTTCTCAATATAAAACTAATCTTGCTGCTTCTCAGTCCATCTTCAAATTTTCTATATCTTACTACAGTGTATAATCTAATTATTGTGATTAACCACCCTGCCAACCTTCACATCATTGGCATTAGCATTAGTAGAGGCATATGATGCAAGAAAGCAAGCATATGCAGTATCAGCCAAAAAAAAAAAAAAAAAAACCCTCCCATTTCATCCCTCCATTCGTTCCAAATGCCTGTCCAGTTCAGCCTTAAATTTATTTAGGCTATTAGCTTCTACAACAAAAGATGGAAGCCTGTTCCACCAATCAACTACCTGCTGGCTAAAGGCAAATTTCTGCACATCTATTCTACAACTATCTTTCCTCAATTTGAAACTGTGCCTCCTCAGGTTCTTAGTCCAAGACAAAGAATCCCATCAGCATTCAGCTTGCTCAACCCATTCAAGGCCTTATACACCTCAATCAGATCACCTCACAGGTGCCTACTCTCCAGGCGCTGCAATTTGCAGAACTTAAGCCTTTCTTGGTAAGAGCAACCATTTGTTCCACGCACCAATCTTGTTGCCCTTTTTTGTACTCGTTCTAGCAACTCTAGATCCTTCCTAAAATGAGGCCTCCAGACCTGTACACAGTACTCTAGGTGTGGCCTGACCATTGCCTTGTATAACAGGATTATCACCTCCCTGTCCCTGCTAGCAAAATTATTATATATCATTGACAAGACTCCATGACCTGCCCTGGCAGCTCTTTTTCACTTTCCACTTCCCTGGGTGTAGTACGACCCAGTTGGTACATTTCTCTTCGGTTATTGCTACCCATATGCAGTACTTTGCATTTGTTAATGTTAAATTCCAGTTGCCACTTCTCAGCCCATTTTCCCAAATTATCTAGATCCAGTTGGAGTAGCATACTATCAATACTGTGGTTAACAACCCTGCCAACCTTTGTATCAACTGCAAATTTGGACATTAAACCTGATATACCTGATATATAATTATTTTTGGCATCAATATCACTGATAAATATACAAAACAAAAATGGGCCCAACACCAAACCCTGGGGAACTCCACTAATAACATTTGTCCACAAAGAGCATCCATTGATTACCACTCTCTGTTGTCTCCCACTCAATCATCCTTTTATCCATTTAGCAGCTTACCCTTGATGCCATACCTCTCCAATTTGTACAGCAGTCTTCCATGTGCAACAGTATCAAAAGCTTTCCTGAAATCCAAGTACATGATATCAAAATTATTTTCGGCATTCAGTTCCTTTGTGAACACATCATAGTATCCAATCAAATTGGTCAGACAAGACTTCCCTTTGACAAACCCATGCTGTGTCTTAACTATTACTGCAGTCTTGTCTAGATGATCCTGCAATGCTTCTTTAACTGGTTATTCCATTATTTTCGCTGGAACACAAGTTAAATTAACAGGATTGTAGTTACTTGTGTCACCTTTTGAACCGCCTTTGTGAAATGGAGATACATTTGCACACCTCCAATCCATGGGGACTTCCGCTGAGTCCAAGGAAGCTCTCATAATTATGGCTAATGTTTGCTTACTTACTTACTTTGCTGCCTCTTTTAATATAACTGGATAGATCCCGACCACCCAAGGTGCCTTCCTTATGTTTAACTTCAACAATTTCTCCTCCACTTTGCTCCCGGTTAGCTTTTGATAAACTCTGGCACTCCCCTCATTGAATAACTCCTCATGTGTGAATGTAGATGCAAAATACTCATTCAGTTTATCAGCTACCTGAGCATGATCATCAATAGTCAATCCATCTATGTTAAGTGGTCCAATCTGATTCATCCCTTTCCTTCTAGAGTTTACATAAGTAAAGAACTCCTTGCTGTTTTTCTTTGCATTCTTTGCCAAAGATTTCTCATAATTTGCCTTCGCCTGCCTAACCTCCTTTGTGACTTGATTACAGACTAGTTTATACCTGCCATAGGTTTCTGTATCGTCTGATACTTTATATGCATCCCATACATTCTTCTTCTTCTCTGCCACTAGCCTCGTTAATTCATCCGACATCCGGCACCTCCGTAGCCAGGTGGGAAGGAGCAACAGTGCATAGCACACGCTTCTTGATTAGACCGGGGTTCGAGCCCGTCACCACCAAATACGGAGGATGCGGAAAGGTCAGGGAATGACCACCGCATATCCCCGGAGCAATATGGCCTTAGTTGCTAATGTTCCTAAAAAAAAAAAAAAAAAAAAACAATCTGACATCCATTTAGGCCTAAACCTTTAACAGTATTTCTTAGTTGGAATGAAAAGCCTAGTAGCCTCTAAAATTAAATCCCTGAAGGCTTCCCATTTAGAATTCACTGTTAGTAACGTCATCAGTTGATTTCACTGTACAGAATTTAAAAACTGTCTGAGACCTCTGTAGTCACCTTTACGAAAGCAAAAGCCCTTCCCTTTAGCCTTGATGGTAGTTACATCTTTAAATAATTCCCACATCAATTCATTGTGATCACTTGTCGCCCAGTGGTTCCTTTATCTGCAGATTCTTAATGCATGAAGAATCACTACTGATAATCAGATCAAGAGTATTACTACCTCTTGTTGCCTCTCAAACATGTTGTTGTAGAAAACAGTCATCCAATAAATCCACAAAAGTCTTGCTAGTGTGTGAGTGACCAAACCACAAGTTCCAGTCTATATCTGGAAAGTTAAAATCTCCCATTATAAGACATTCTGATTTACTGGTCCACTTTATTACTCTACACAACTGCTCATTATACTCATCAGATTCATTAGGCCTATAACACACACCTACTCTCATTTTTCCTTTCCCAGTGCTTATTTCACACCAAACAGACTCAACACTGCATTGTCCACCAACATCAATTGGATGGACTTCCTTAGATTCTATGTGTTTTTTAACTAAGAGCATAACTCCTCCTCCCTTCCTGTCCTGTCAATCCTTTCTGTACACATTGTACTCCCCAAATTCCAATTCTGCATTGTTTATAAATGTGTGACACCACATCTCTGATATCCCAACAATATCTGCCTTTGATGTCTTGACCAGCACTTCAAGCTCATCAAATTTATTAATTATATACTCCTAGCATTGGTGTAAATGCAAGTATACATGCACCTGTTTCTGCTCCTAGCCACCCTAACACAGCCCATGTATTTACTTGTTCCACTATGACTCCAAGCAGTCCTGGAAAACTCCATTACCTTGCTTCCCAGTCTACTTCCCATTCTAATAGAAGCAGTGCAAGAATCACTTTTGCCTCTGCCTGTGACCACTGTTAACCTTTTAGTTTGTGTATCCCTCCACACTAGCAGTTTTACGACCAACCTAACACTGCCTCGATAACATCAGTAATTCTTGCACCCTTTCTATTTAAGTCTATCCCATCCATGTAGAAGCAGTATCTCCTATCAAAAAGGACAGACCAGGCTGAAAAAAATTCTACCCCTTGAGCCTTGCACAATCTCTCCAGGGCCAAATTGATTGACAAGGCTCTCATCACATACTCCCTCCTATTATGTCTGGGTAGAATTGTAGACACTTTCACAGTCATCCCTAACTCGCAACTTTTTTTCAACACTGACCTGTACTTGTTGAGTAAATTTGCAGATCTCTTACTCTTAATGTCATTAGTTCCAACATGTACAACAATATCACCTTTTGTACCGTGAAAAGATTATATCTGCTCTACAACGTCATCAACTTTTTCCCCTGGCAGACATACCCTGGTCCTGTTCCACATCTCCCTGACAATAGTCACCAACAATAACTAATTTCTTTGGGACCAGTGCTTTCTGCCTTGGAGATTGCCTCTGTGTTGCCTGATGCATAGGAGTGAGCTGTGTTGTTGAGTTGTTGGGCAGCTGAGAGCCTGATGGGGACCTCATATTAATTTCTTCGAGGGCATTTACCTGCTCTCATAGATGCTCATCAGAATGCTGATTTGGTGCCTAATTTCTTGACACTCCAGACACCTAGCACACACAAAGGCATCCTCCTTGGATAGATCATGTCCTGATTTAGAAAGGTCGGCAAATATTTCACATTTCGCACATTTTTTGAGACTGGGAGGCATTGGAGAATTGTCCCCTTCGTTTCTCCCCCAAGCCACAGCACTCTCGCTAGTCTGTGATCTTTGTTTCTCAGCTCTAGTCTGGGTCATGATTTTCGTTTAAATACAATTTAATTAACAATGAAATTTAATAAGATTAATAATATTTTTGATTAATTGATAATACTATAAGAAGCTAACAGATTCCTAATATAGTGCTTCGTAATACGCTATCTAGTTTAACTTTATACCTTACGCTATCAGTTCGAGATATATATACGTTAAGCTATTTCTTATTGACTACATTATGGCGGCTAGTTCAACAATATTGGCGGCAACACCGGGAGTTGTAACTTCCAAAAATTGCTGGTTAAATTCAAAATAAGAAGCTAATGAACGCTACTAAACCTATTTAATATCTCCATAAAACACAATGTACTATATTAAATAACGAAGAATACGTTAAAAATTTTAAAAAATACTTACCCTTTTACAGCAGCCAAAAATCCACCGCCTGTACTGTTCTAATCTGCATACTATGACATTAAGCCTGATATGCTTTCATTAATACTATGACATTAAGCCTGATATGCTTTCATTAATACTATGACATTAAGTCTGATATGCTTTCATTAATATCATTAATCTATATAATATTGGTGTAAATATACCATAGAACACTCTTAAACGAAAAAACTATGTTTGTAGTGTAAAAGGGCATCATTTTATCTGTATCTCATATTGTGCTCATCCTTCACAACGAGTTATCGCGTATTGCACTACCTCGAATAAGTAACACTTCAGTAAAAGTGAAGACTATTGTTACTTGTTCTCAGTGAGCACCGCCACCCAGACGGCACCGTTTCAGGGATTGTTGGCCTTTCATCGGTTGGTGGGCAGGTACCCTGGTATTGCAGACTTACACTACAAACGTAGTTTTTTTGTTTAAGAGTTTTCTATGGTGTATTTACACCAATACTAGCATTTACTTTGACTTAAACATTAATAAACATAGACAACAACAATGGACTCACTACTGAACCCTGATGGGACTCTGCTAATAATTTTAGTCCAAGAAGAGCAGTGCTCATTGATAATCACTCCGTCTTCTCCCATTCAACCATCCCTTTACCCATTGTAGTACCTTGTCCTTAAAGCTACACTGCCCAACTAGTATAGCAGGATATATGTGCAATGGTAACAAAAGCTTTCCTGAAATCTAAGTATATGATATTAAAATCATTTTCTGCATCCAGTCTAGCATTAGTAGAGGTATATGATGCAAGAAAGCAAGCTTATGCAGCATCAGCCAAAAAAAAAAAAAAAAAAAAACCCTCCTATTTCACCTCTCCGTTCATTCCAAATACCTGTCCAGCTCAGCCTTAAATTTATTTAGGCTATCAACTTCCACAACAAAGGATGGAAGTCTGTTCCACCAACCAACTACTAGCTGGCTAAAGGCAAAAGGCAGTTTCTTTGTTACTGTGTCATAGTATCCAATCAGACTGGTCAGGCAAGGTCACTATGTAACAAATCCAAGGTGTGAATCCAGTATAACTACATTCTTGTCTAGATGGTCCTGTATTACTTCTTTAACCCATTATTTGCAAGCAACAGAAGTCAAGATAGAAGGTCTGTAGTCAGTACTATGGCTAAAGGTTTGATTACCTCTTTTCCTATGTCCCTTAATATAACGGTATATATATCCCAAGTGTTTTTTTTCTTTGTATTTAGTTTCCACAATTTCTCTTACACTGTTTTCTCAATTATCACAATATCATTCAATTCCATATTAGAATTTGATACACTTCTGACATCCCCAACCCTAAAATATTTGTTCGTGAAAGTAGATTCAAAATAGCTATTCAGTTTATCAAATCTGAACAGGATCATTAACAGTTAGACCATTCATATCTAGGGGACCAATGTGATTTGTCCTCTTCCTTCTGGCATTAAATAAAGATGTCTTTATTGGCCAGAATATGGTGCAAAGAAGCCTGAGGCTTACACTGCACTGGCCAAAAAAATTTCTGAGTTACCCTGTGTGTGTGTGTGTGTGTGTGTGTGTGTGTGTGTGTGTGTGTGTGTGTGTGTGTGTGTGTGTGTGTGTGTGTGTGTGTGTGTGTGTGTGTGTGTGTGTGTGTGAGAGAGAGAGAGAGAGAGAGAGAGAGGTAGAAAGAAATCACCAAGAAAGATAATATCCAGCTTATGACCATGGGTTTGCCAAGCCCAGCTGGTTATCATCATTCTTCTCTTTCTTGGTGATTCCTTTCTACTTCTCTTTTTTTTTTTTCTTCTCTCTCTCTCTCTCTCTCTCTCTCTCACACACACACACACACACACAGGGTAACTTGGAAATTTTTTTTTTTCTGACCAGTGCAGCATAAGCCTCCTCAGGTTCCTTGCACCATATGAATAATAATAAGAAGAAAATTAACGTAAGTCTGCAATTTCATGTACTGTATTTATTTCAAATGAATTATTTACCTGCCATGTTGATTAACTGGATCTTTGTTTCATATTTATATTTGGCAGTTACAAAATAGTTTGTTCATACAATATATTTCAATTTTTTCTCAAGATAAGTAATTTTTATAATGAAAACT
Source organism: Mastigoproctus giganteus (assembly GCF_048544385.1). Taxonomy (NCBI): domain Eukaryota; kingdom Metazoa; phylum Arthropoda; class Arachnida; order Uropygi; family Thelyphonidae; genus Mastigoproctus; species Mastigoproctus giganteus. The sequence continues at coordinate 114,444,027 of NC_143579.1, forward strand.
ATAACAATGTGAAACTTATTTGTTAGCATTTCTTATAAATATCATGAAACTTATCTCCTAATCCGTATGGTTAAAATATGATGTAGAAATTAAAATTGGAAATTTTTTTCCCATTTTAATTTTTTTTTCCTTGGGAAAAAAGTACACTCTGTTACTGTGATTTAGAATTTAAAGTTTATTTCCAAAATTTCAGAACGATTTTGTTATTTTTGTTTGTTCTTTCATTATATTATATGTGAGACATGCAATTCTTTTCTTTTTCAAATAAATTAATAATAAATATTTACGCCTCATTTTCTTTTTTAATCCAAATATTCTGGGGTGGCAAATTTGATTTCACTTACTGACAACACATAGGGTCACAGTGGTCCTGTGTTTTGTAAATTATTAAAATCATTATATAGAATAACAAGTCATTATTGTATTGTATTATTTTCTAAAGTGATATTATAAATATTGAAATGTGTAATATATTAAAACACTTTTTATTCCTTACCACAATCGGCTGTTCTTATGCTACGTAGGTAGGCACACTGATAATTAAGGAATTAATATTTATAAAGACAAAAAAAAAATATGCAAATAATTTACATGATATAAATATTAAATATTTTTAATAATAACAGAAACACAGACTTCGCATGCAGATGCACTGAGGAAACCACAAAACAAGGAGGCTAATGCAAAGGTGTCCCAGCAGAGTAAGCAACCTTTACTTAGAGCCCCCAACCTGATGGTAGACACTAATGCCACCTAGACAAGTGAGGAACTGAAGACAATCATCATGACTCAACTAAAGGAAGACCTGAAAACGACAAGAATAATGAGCATAAGAAAAACAAGGAATGTAGGAGTCCTAAAATAGAGACCAAAACTAGGCAAGACATAGATAATAACATTATGACAAACATAAAAATTGCTACGATGGGACTCATGGCTGAGCCTCTGAAAAGGTGGGGCCCCCTCGATCCTAGTCTTCAACATGGATAAAGACATCATGGCTAAACAACTGGAAGATGAGATAATCACAAGGAACCTGCAAATGTCTAACTCAGGAGAAGAACAGGGGAGACTTGTGCAGCCAAAATATTACACAAAGTCAAGAACAGGCTCGAATCACAACTGGATTGTGGAGCTAGTCCCAGCTGGTTGGCATGGGTTGTGTTAGGGTAGCTAAGAATAGAAATAGGTGCATGTATACTTGCGTGTATACCAATGCTAGGAGTTTAGTAAATAATTTGATGAATTTGAGGTATTGCTCAAAACATCAAAGGAGATATTGTTGGGATATCAGAGACTTGGTGTCACACAGATATAAGGAATGCAGAACTGGAATTTGGGGAGTACAACGTCTACAGAAAGGATAGACTGGATAGGAAGGGAGGAGGGGTTATGCTATTAGTTAAGAAATACATAAAATCCAAGGTAGTGAAGCCAGTGGACATCGCTGGACAGTGCAGTGTCGAGTCAGTTTGGTGTGACATAAGTATTGGGAGATCAAAATTGAGAGTAGGTGTGTGCTATAGGCCTAATGACTCTGATGAGTATAATAAGAAACTGTACAGGGAAATAGAGTGGGCCAGTAAATCAGAGAGTCTTATAATGGGAGATTTTAATTTCCCAGATAGTGACTGGAATTTGGGGGCTGGTCATTCACACACTAGCAAGGCTTTTGTGGATTTATTGGATGATTGTTTTCTACATCAGCATTTTCGGGAGGCAGCTAGAGGGAGGAATACTCTTGATTTGATTATCAGCAGTGATTCTTCATGCATTAAGAATCTGCAGATAAATGAACCACTAGGTGGCAGTGATCACAGTTTGCTGAAGTGGGATTTACTCAAAGAGGTAACTACCATTAGGGATAAAGGGAAGGGTTATTGCTTTCGTAAAGGCGACTACGATGAACTGAGACAGTATTTAAATTCTATACAGTGGGACCAACTGATGATGTTACCAACAGCAAATGCAAAATGGGAAGCATTCAAAGAACTTATCTTGGAAGCTACTAGGCTTTACATACCAACTAAGAAATATTGTTCAAGGTTTAGGCCTAAATGGATGTCAGATGAACTGATGAGGCATATGGCAGAGAAGAAACGTGCATGGGATACATACAAATTAACACACGACACAGAGGCCTATGATAGATACAAGTTGATCTGTAACCAAGTTACAAAGGAGGTTAGGCAGGCGAAGGCAGATTACGAGAAATCTTTGGCAAGGGATGCAAAGAAAAACAGCAAAGAGTTCTTTACTTATGTAAACTCTAGAAGGAAGGGGAGGAATCAGATTGGTCCACTTGATATCGATGGGTCAACTGTTGATGATCCTGCTCAGGTAGCTAACAAACTAAATGAATATTTTGCATCGACATTCACACATGAGAAGTTATTTAGCGAGGGGAAAGCCAGAGGTGTATTCAACTCTAGCAGTAAGCTAGAGAATCTTGTAATAACCGAGAGTAAAGTAGAGGAGAAATTGTTGAAGATAAACACAAGAAAGGCACCCGGGGTGGATGGGATCTATCCAGTTATATTAAAGGAGGCAGCAGAGGAAGTAAGCAAACCCTTAGCCATAATTATGAGAGCTTCCTTGGACTCAGGGGAGGTACCCACAGACTGGAGATGTGCAAATGTGACCCCAATTCACAAAGGAGGATCAAAGGCTAACACAAGCACTGCAGGATCATTTAGAAAAGATTTCAGTTATAGCTCGGACACAGCATGGTTTTGTTAAGGGGAAGTCTTGCCTGACCAATTTGATTGGATACTATGATGCAGTCACAAAGGAACTGGATGCAGGGAATAACTTTGATATTAAATACTTGGATCTTAGAAAGGCTTTTGATACTGTTGCACATGGAAGACTGCTGCACAAATTGGAGCAGTGTGACATTGGAGGCAAATTGCTGCTGTGGATAAAGGGGGTGGCTGAGGAGGAGAAGACAGAGAGTGGTAATCAATGGACACTGCTCGTCGTGGACTAATGTTATTAGTGGAGTCCCTCAGGGCTCAGTGTTGGGTCCATTATTGTTTTATGTATTCATAAATGATATTGATGATGGTATATCAAGCTTAATGTCTAAGTTTGCACACGATACAAAGGTAGGCAGGGTTGTCAAGGGCACTACTGACACTATGCTGCTGCAACAGGATCTGGAAAGGTTGAGAAGATGGGCTGAGAGGTGGCAAATGAAGTTTAACATTGACAAATGTAAAGTACTACACATGGAAAACAGCAACCCCAGAGCAATGTATCAACTCTGTGGTACTACACTGACAAGGTATAAGGTATGTTCGTGTCAGACGGCACCTGGGATTTCTCCCATCTCCGCGTGTGTTTCGCTGTATCGAGGACAGTACACTGTCAAGCCAGAGACTTGAAAGTGTGTGGGTCGTGTCTGTGCAGTGTGATATGTTGTGCCCATTGTTTATCCGGCTTATTGGCTGCCAGGCCCCTAGTGGGGCCCGACGTTGCCCATACCCTGCCACGTGGAGGCTAGCCGGGTGTATCCACTATCACAACAATTTGCTCTGGCAGGTCCTGCCACCTAGTTTCCTGGGATTTCAGTGGCTAGGGCCTATTTAAAAAAAAAAAAAAAGTTTATGCATTTGACATTAATGCTTAATGGGATTGCTGTTAGGAAATCGCTGGTTAGGGTTGAACACTAAAGAGATGTGTTAAAGGCCAAATAGGTCGGGCAAAATTTTGATGTTATTAAATTTAGACATGTAACGCTAGATAAAAGCTAATAGTGTTAGATATCTTAGAGATTTGCACAAAACCTGTAGAATTTAGACGTTGGTTATAATTTGGTGGCATTGTTAAGGGGTGTACTCGGTCGATTTAGTGAGAGAGGGGGGAGAGATTGAAGACTGGTGAGGAAACAGATAGAAGAATAGGGACGGATAGAGTAGGCATCCCCAAAGAGGTCAGTGGAGACGACCCCCACCAGGCGAAATATGGGGGGTAGGCAGGGAGGAGAGGAGACAGAGATCTGTCTCCTCCATTTGCTGCCTGGGGATGGGGTTTTAAAGGAAACCAGGTTAGAGTACCCAGTTCGGATCGCCAATGGCGTGTTGGCAGCAAAGCCGCAGAATGTCTTCGTCGGTGTCATGTCCAAGGAGTGTCGAATCCGGTATGAAAGTCCAGCTGCCCATCCCGCTCTGGGGGTGGGATATGTTAGCTGGCAGTGGGGAATCTACCAGGTGAAGGGGGGGGGAGACACATACATTTACTTCATTCGTAATGTGCATTCTCACTCTACTTGCATTCTTTTTTTTTGTATTTATTTATTTATTTATTTTTTATTTTTATTTTATTATTTTTATTTTATTTCTTTTTTATACTTTTTTTCTTATTTTATAATTTTTTTTATATATATATATTTTTTTTTATTTTTTTTTATTTATTTATTATTATTATTATTTATTTTTTTTGTTATTTCACTCATCTCATTCATCTTTTTCTCACACACCAGGAGGGGATGCAATGATGGGTAGCGTAAATTTAAATACTAATTAAAACCAGGGTTAGTGTGTACTTAACTTAGCATTTGTGTTCTTTTCTCTCACGCTTGCACTTTTATTCATTCTTCTAGCTCTCATCTCATTTATTCGACTCTTTCTTTCTGCACTGCACTCTCTGGGCACCGCAACTTACTGTTATTCTTCAGTTGTGGTGCAGGCCTAGCTGCAAGGTTTTTTTTTTTTTTTTTTTGCAGGCCAGGGGAGAATGAAGTGATAGTGTTTATGTGGTTTGTAAATGTTTGTTGGTACAGTATATATAAAGTAATGTAAGTTATTTTTAACTTTGTATTCTTTCGGCCAATTACATTTGCTCTTCTGCTCATTCCCATTCACTTTCTCTGCATGCATTCCCATCCCCCTCCCCTACATTGGTTTGGGGCCCCAGGTTCCTACACATGGCATGGTAGTCATGGGGAGTTTTGTTATGTCAGGTTTCTGTCAGGGTGCAGAATACTGCTATCCTAACAGTTTTTAAGTCATCATCTGGGCGTGGTGGGAAACTTGGGCAATTTTACTATTGATTATTGTTTAATTGCTGGGGCTGAATTGCCATTCTTTGCATCGCTCTGCGCATTTCGAAAACTTTCTGTGTGAAAGATGTAAAAGCTTTATAATTTTGCTCTTCTATGATGAAGAGATGTTCTTCTCCCCTGGGAAGGGGACCAATCTGTGCTATTAGCTCTGTTCTGGGGATGTCATATATTATACATTCATAGAGAATGTGTGCCCAGTCTTCACTTTCGCCACAGGTGCAGTTTGGGTCATCGGTCAGGCCTAAGGAGGTTAGTTTTGCCTTTAGGGAGCCGTGCCCTGTCAATATAAATGTTGTAAAAAGTCCAGGGGCATACCACTTAGGTGGCTTTGGGCTAACCATTGACACCAGTGGCAGAAACCGTTTGGTGACCAGACCTCTGGTTTCCTGCTTCCACTTTGTTTGCCATAGCTCGTGGAGCTTTGTGGCTATTCTTTTTTCTTTCATCATTGAAGGTATTGGTTGTATCAAGGGCTATCCCCAGAAATTCTGTGGGTATGCCCTTTTTAAATCTATAATATAAGCCTCTTTTGGTTACTTCCAGGTAAAGTGGGGGAGTTCCGGCCAGCAACTGTAGTGCAGGTGTGCTTACTGTGCGACATGCTCTGGTAATAGTGAGTAGTATTGTCCTTTGTATCGATTCTAATTTATTCCTATTTCTTACTATGGCCGAGCGGATGAACCACGCACCGGCTCCATAGGTGATAACAGGTAGGAACATTGTATATGACACGGTATATGATTGCCAAGGTCTTTCTTTTGAGTCCCCAGTCTGCTCGACTGATCCTGGCAATCATACCTGCATAATTTCGCACAAAGTTAATTTTGAATCAAAGACCACTCCAAGATATTTTAGTTCTGTTACCATTTTTATAGTGTACTACACTGACAGTGGTAGAGAATGAAAGGGACCTGGGGTGGTTGTGCAGGCAGATATGAAGTTCTCTGAGCAGTGCAGACGGGCTGCAAGAGTAGCTCATGTGTATTGTCAATGATATATAGGAATTTTTCTAGCAGGGATAAGGAGGTGATTATTCCCTTGTATAAGGCAATGGTCAGGCCACACCTAGAGTACTGTATACAGGTCTGGAGGCCTCATTTTAAGAAGGATGTAGAGCTGCCGGAACGAGTACAGAGAAGGGCAACAAGATTAGTGAATGGAACAAAGGGGTGCTCTTACGAAGAAAGGCTTAAGTTTTGCAAATTACAGTGTCTGGAGACTAGGCACAAGCGAGGTGATCTGATAGAGGTGTATAAAGCATTGAATGGTTTGAGCATGCTCAATGCTGATGGAATTCTTCCTCTCGCTCAGAATAATCACCTGAGAAGGCATAAATTCAAATTGAGGAAAGACAGATGTAGGATAGACGTGCGGAAATTTGCCTTTAGCCAGCGAGTGGTTGGTTGGTTGGTGGAACAGACTTCCATCCCTTGTCGTGGAAGTTGATAGCCTAAATAAGTTTAAGGCTCAGCTGGACAGGTATTTTGAATGAACAGAGGGGTGAAGTGGAAGTGGTTTTTTTTTTTTTTTTTTTTTCGGCTGATGCTGCATAAGCTTGCTTTCTTGCATCAAATGCCTCTACTAATGCTAATGCTGAAGTATTGAAAAGCCAGACAAGACTGTACGTTGACTGGAGCAGTCATAGATTTCGGGAGCATGTGTCCATATCTAAGTGCTATAAATGCATAAATGCTGCAGGTTCGGTCACACCTCCCATACATGCACCCAGTCCACACCAACGTGTGGAGACTGTTCTGCCAAAAGGGCACGAGTATAAAAACTGCCCCAACAAAGAGCAACAACCTGTTTCTGCGAACTGTAAGTCCCTGAAGCTGGAGCACTCACATTCTATTAGAGATCCAAAATTCCCCACCTTCATAAAAACAAAAAGTCTTTACCAGTCTAGAACCGACTATGGCTATACAAGCTAAAGGGTATACACAATAAGGTTACTAATATTCCAACAGAAAGCACAGCGGGCCAGGGCAGTACCCGAACAACTCAGAAGAAAGGCTGACAAAGAAAATGCCGATATCTTAATCATACAGGAGCCATACACCCACACAAGCGAAGTGAAGGGATACCCAGGGATGTACAAAATGGTGCAAAATGAGGAGGAGAACCGGTGGGCTGCAATACTAGTACGAAACTCCAACCTGACTGTAACAAAAATAACCCAACTATGAATGGCCTGGGCTGCTTGTGCACACATCACTTCAACCACTAGGTCATTTTTATGTTGTCTCCTTGTACTGCTGGCCGGAAGAGGAGATCACCCCTGCAATCAGTTACCAGACACTACTGAATACACTCCCCGACTAGAAGACAAAATATTGCATGCCTCTCCTATCTGGTGTTTGACTGTGCCAGGCCAGTCCAGATAGGAGAGGCACACATATTGGGCAACGGTCGAGGAGTTCCTGGTAAATTCTCCTATGGTAGTATTAAATGACCCATGCCACTTACCAACCTTCTGTAACACTGTGGGAGGCCACAATAGATATGTCGTTGGCAACCACCAATGTGGCCGGACATGTTGTGGACTGGGCAGTTCAAGGCTCTTGGACGACATCAGACCATGGAGTGCTTACTTACCATATCAACTGGACAGTTAGTCAAACACATGAACTGTTTTATGGTTAACAAGGCTAACTGGGAACTCTTTGGGAGGCCGCTGCACCAAGTGGTGGGGCATTGGATGGAGGATGACCAATGACTTGACCCAAATGAGATCCAGAGGAAGGTCACAAAAATTATCACTTATGCTAGCGAAACAGCCATGAAGAGGAAGATTCCAACCTTGGATGCGATCCCCTGGTGAACCAAGAAATTGAATCATTAAGAGAGCAGGTCATAAAGGCAAGAAAAGAGTTTCAAAGGGCGAGATGTATCTGGCTGGAGCTGGAAGTAAGACTGTTAAGGGAAAGATACAATATTGTTAGAAATAGCTACATGGGCCTGATACACAAAAGTAAGAGGAAGGCCTGGGAGCACCTGGTCAACACAGATGGAAACACTGATTCCTGGGGAGCAGTCTACAAGGTTGTTACTAACAAACTCCCCAGAGCAAAATCATAAATGCGACTAGACACTCTTTCTTTCTTTTCCTATTAATAGGAAAAGAAAGAAAGAGTCTTTATATACATATATATATATATATATTGTGAATAGCTATTGAGGTATTGATTGACATTATGATGCATGTGTATCCGCACGAGTGTCTTTAAAAATAAAAATACAGTAATGAAAAATTAATATTTTGTAAATAAACAATTTATGCACTAGTCCGCCCATGATTCTAAAGAAAAAAGGTCAGGTTGACCCTCCACTTCAGGAAGGGTTCAAGCTTCCATGGGTTTCAAGTGGAGGTACCCTGACCATTATGGAAAGCGTTCATTAGGGAATGTGCTTTTAGGGCAAGTTACCACTGATGCAAGTGACCATTAGTGCTTCTGAGATTAGGACAGGTGATATTAGACCGATGTTATCATCTGTTGTGTTCACGCACCAATCAGTACATCGTTTGCCACACCTATCTGTCGATAAATATGTCATTCTTGACCTGCTCCAGACCGATAGCACCTACTGTCTGTTTACTGAGCGAGCAGCGCTAGAGTGCGGTATTGGCAAACTAATTTTCCAGGTAAGTTAGCCGACGTTTCCCACGGTTCTCATGTTAGCTTTCTTTACCTTTGTCTGTAATTCCTTTTTTTATTCCTGAAATGTTAATATAAAGTAGGATAAATTGAGTCTACAGAAGCTCTTACTTATATAGTATAAATTATTACAGAGGAAGGATATGTGAGGTGAGCAGATTTTTTTTTTTTTTTTTGCCTGATGCAGTATTGGTATGCTTACTTGCATTAATTGCCTCTATTAATACTAAATCATTTAAATGGTCTGACTTTGCATAGAATAGCCCTTTACAACTGGTAATAGTTGTAAAGAACTAATTTTATCAAGGTACTTGAGTTTTCTATAAGTTATGATGTTTGCAAACCAGGCATATGAAAGGAATTCTGATTGGTGTGCTGAAAGTGTTTAAGGGCTGAGTAAACTAAATTGTGTGACTGTTCACTCCTGATCACTGACATACACCAAAATTGCCTAAATTTAAATTGAGAGTAGATAACTAAACAGTAGATGCCCAACAATTTTCCTTTCACCAATGTGCAAGCAATGGTTGGAATAAACTCTCACCTGCTTTGCTGAGACCAAAATTTTATATAAATTTATGGAGAAAAATCGTAAGAAAATACTTTAAGGGAATGGGCAAATGAGACAAGAGAAGATGATATTAAGTAATTTCCCCTCCCCGGGCTAATTCTTCATTCTTGCATTATTAAGCAAATATGAGCAATACTTTTGTATTTATCTTTCAAAATATGAATGCAAGTGTACAAATTATTACTTATCAAAATTCACAGTAAATATCTTGCCCAAAATAATTACCATGAAAACAGCCAATGATTCTGACACAGATTCTCCTCTCTGAGCACATTCTTGAACAATACCTCTGATGATAAGTTTAATGATATCAGCTGTGTAATCAGCAGCCATATTACTTCTGACATCTAAAAAAGAACAAACCATGTAAAAACAAAGAAAACTGACTATCCCAAAAATATGATAGCAATTTTACATTAACATAGTATACATATATACAAAAATCCTTCCTCGATTATCTTTCATGTAATTTTACATTAATAACTCAAGCACTAAAACAAAAGAGAATGCAATTTATAAAATATTTCTTATTTATTCATTAATTCACCATCATTGGCAGTGATGGGGAAATTACACCAAAAGGGTGAAAAATCAATATTATTATTATTATTATTATTATATATTATTTCTCCTTAATGGGGGTTCCACCCCATGACGGGTATTGCTACCAAGTACACAGTGGTTGTTGTTATGTCTGGCGTTATTATTATTGTTATTATTATATTATTACTCCCTGATTGGGGGATCCACCTCGTGACGAGTATTGCTACCAAAAACACAGGGTGGTTGTTGTTATGTCTGGTGTTACTGTTGATCGAGAAACTCTCTGACTATCCTACAGGTGTTCAGGATTGCTACTTCCTTGTAGGTGTTTGCTGGGAGACTTATTGCTGCTAGGCTGTTATGTAGGGTCTTTAGCACCATACCTGTGGTTGACATGATGATCGGGATGGTTGTTACTTGTTGCATATGCCACACCTCTTTGATATCCTGTCTTAAGTTCGTGTACTTCCTGATTTTTCCCCCATGGGTTTTCTGCAGGTTGCTAGTGTTGGGTACCGTTATGTCAATCAGATAGGTAGCCTTTTCCTTCTTGTCCACAAGGGTTATGTCCAGTCTGTTGTGCAGGATTGTCCTATCCGTTATTATGGCGCGGTCCCAGTACAGCTTGTGGGTTGGGGTCTCTAGTACTGCCTGGGTTCCTACTTGTAGTATAGTACACTTTCTTCGACCAACTGGTATTTCCTTGATAGCTTCTGATGAATTATCCTGGCTACCTGGTCGTGTCTATGATGAGTGTACTCAGTCTGGGTGATCACCTTGCATCCCACAGCGATGTGTTGGATCGTTTCTGAGGCCAGGTGGCATCATCGACATGTGTCATTGGACACCCCGGGTTCCCTGGCATTGTATTTTCTATAGGTCCTGGTGTTGATGTCTTGGATGGGCTTGCCATCCAAGGTTACCTGGTCTTGGATGGCGAGCATGAATCCTTCAGTCTTGGGGAAGAGAATCCCACTCATGAGCCATGCACTGGAAGCAAATTTATCTATGTGATCTTGATGGAGATCATTGTAGTGTCTGGCATGGAGTGTCTTATCATTTATACCTCCTGGATGGTACCGGCGCCTCCGTAGCCAGGTGGGAAGAAGCAGCAGTGCGAAGCACACGCTTCTTGATTAGACAGGGGTTCAAGCCCGTCACCACCAAATATGGAGGATGTGGAAAGGTCAGGGAATGACCATCGCATATCCCGGAGCAATATGGCCTTAGTTGCTAATGCTCCTAAAAACCAAATAACAACAACCTCCTGGATGGGGGTACTCCTCGCTTAGGTTGAGTGGGGTATACCGCTTGTCTATCTTCCTTATGGCCTGGTGGAGTGCTGCTGTGTGTTTCTGGAAGTAATCCTTCAGGTTAACTATCGCTGTCTTCTGTTGCTCAATGAGGTCTATAAGGCCCCTTCCTCCTTCTTCCCGGGCAATTGTCAGTCTCTCCACGGCAGATTTCGGGTGATGCTGATGGCTCTTGGTCATCATAAGGGATGGACAAGTGGGAGAAGACAGTGGTAACCAATGGACACTGCTATTCGTGGACTAATGTTCTTAGTGGAGTCCCCCAGGTGTCCGTGTTGGGTCCATTGTTGTTTTCTGTATTTATCAATAATATTGATGAAGGTATATCAGACTTAATGCCCAAGTTTGCAGACAATACGAAGCTTGGCAGGGTTGTTACTGACACTAATGACAGTACACTACTGCAACAGGATCTAGAAAAGTTGTACAGGTGGGCTGAGTGGTGGCAACTGGAGTTTAACATTGACAAATGCAAAGTGCCACATATGAGTAACAGTTTTACATATCAACATATGTAACATATCAACTGTGCGGTTACTACACTCAGGGTAGTGGAGAATGAAAAAGACCTGGTGGGTAATTGTTCCATCAAATATGAAGTTTTCTGAGCAGTGCAGACAGGTGGTAAGAGTAGCTCATGGGGTCTTGTCAATGATATATAGGAATTTTGCGAACAGAGATAAGGAGGTGATTATCCCCTTGTATAAGGCAATGGTATGGCCACACTCTGAGTACTGATGCATTCAGGTGTGGAAGCATCATTTTAGAAAAGATGTAGAGCTGCTGAAAATAGTACAAAGAAGGCCATGAGATTAGTGAGTCGAACAATGGGTTCTTTCACCAAGAATGGCTTAAATTCTGCAAATTGCAGTCTGGTGACTAGATACCTGCAAGGTGATCTGAGTGAGATATATAAGGCCTTTAATGGTTTGAGCAAGCACAATGCTGATGGGATTCTTCCTCTTGCTCAAATTCTACACCTGAGGTGCATAAATTCAAATCAAGGAAAGACAGTCGTAGAATAGATGAGCAGGAATTTGCCTTTAGGCAGAGGGTGGTTGATTGTAGGAACAAACTTCCGTCTGTCATTGTGTGAATCAACAGCTTAAATAAATTCAAGGGTTTTTTTTTTTTTTTGGCTGATACTACATAAGCTTGTTTTCTTGCATCATATGCCATACTAATGATAATGCTGATTGTGTGTTAATGTTATTTGCAAAAAAAAAAAAAAAATAAATAAATATAAAAACAAGTATATTCACATTACAATACTGATAGTTAAATCTTTATTATAAAAATTAGATATGTAAACATACCATATGATGTCAAGATATATTTTTTCACCTAACGTTGCAAAAAATTATACTGGTATATTTAGACTAAACGTGAAACAGAGGTAGCTAACATCAGCTATTAAGTGCATATAGTTCGGTGAGTAGGTCTGTAATTGAAAAAAAATAATAATATTCAAGAATTAAAAAAAAAAAAACATTCTGACTAAAAATGAGAAAAGAAAATTGAACTTATTAAAACACAATAAAAAAAAAAAAGACACACCATTACTGGAAAACTTCTGAGTAGACAGGAAGAGTTGGCAAGTTTTAATAAAAAAAAATCCCCAGCTACTGGCAAAGGAGTTTCACTGTTCTAGTTAAAATGCATTTGTGTAACTGAAATACTGTAACTTGCATTTAAATTTAACTTGGATTTGGCTGCAAAAAAATCAGTGCAAAAAGAATTTTTGCAACAAAATTTCTGGACCAGTGTTGATTGATTGAAACTTTCTCTACTTTCATAAAAATATACTCTGAAGTGAAAAAAAAAATCTGAAGTGAAATGAAAGAAAACTGTTAAAAATCATTAGTATTAGTTTTGGCAACATGATGCAAGAAAGCGAAGCTTATACGGAAGCAACAAAAAAAAAAAAAAAAAATCTCCATCCTTACGATAATTTGTGCTATACTTGCTTATTAGGTTTTTCACAGAGTAAGTGTGTGAGAACAACAGTGAAGTGCACTATGACCACTTATGCAAATTTTTTTAGTTGTCCTGCTACACCTCAGAGATTTCTCCTTCCTCAAAAATAAAAGAAAAAAAAATTTATCTGCTCTGTATTTTATTATTATGAATTTTTCTCCTTATCAGATTTTTTCCTTCCTGCGACTTCTTGTTCAGAATCTTGGCTTCTTGGACTTCCATGTGTTATCTGGGAAGCTTAATGCTGCTAGATTCTTATGGAGGCACTTTGGTACCATGCCAGTGGTTGACATGGTGATCGAGAAGGTCATTACTTATTCCATATGTCACATTTCTTTGACATCCTGTCTCAAATGTGTATTTCCCAATCATCATTTCCTTCTTGTTAATGAGGGTTATGTCTGGTCTGTTGTGCAGGGTCATCTTGTCTGTTATTATTATGTGATCCCAGTATAGCTTGTAAGTAGTAATCTCCAGTACAACCTGGTGTTCATATATGTAATATGGCATACTTTCTTTGATCAACTGGTATTTTTGTGCTAGCTTCTGATGTGCTATTCTGGCAATTTAAAGGAGGCAAGAAAGCCTTGCCATAATTATGAGAATAACTTGGATTCACGGGAGGTTCCAATGAACTGGAGATGTGTGAATGTAGTCACAATTTGCAAATGGGTATCAAAAGTTGATATGAGTATTTATATAAGTGTTAGTCTACCTTCTGTTCCAGGGGAAATAATGGAGTCATTATTATTATTATCAGTCACATGGTGCAAGGAAACCTGAGGCTTATGCTGCACCAGCCAAAAAAAATTTCTGAGTTACCCTGAGTGAGTGAGTGAGTGAGTGAGTGAGAGAGAGAGAGAGAGAGTGTCAGAAGTAGAAAAGAGTCACCAAGAAAGAGAAGAATGATGATATCCAGCTCAGGACCCTGGGTGTGCCAAGCCCACACTCACCAGAGATGAGATTAAAGAAATAATGCCAAACCATCCACACAGGAATACAGTTATACTGTAGACAGGGCATGTATTTTTAAGTGGCAATCTTGTCTGACCAACCTGACTGGATATTATGATGCAGCAACCAAAGAACTAAATGCAAAAAATAATTCTGATATAGTAGTAGTAGTAGTAATGGCATGTGATGCAAGAAAGCAAGTGTATGAGCTTATGCAGCATCAGCCAAAAAAAAAAAAAAAATCACACCATTCCCTCCAAATGCCTGTCCAGTTCCTCCTTAAATTTATTCAACCTATCAACTTCTACAACGACAGATGGAAGTTTGTTCCAGCAATTAACCACCCGCTGGCTAAAGGCAAATTTCCGCACATCTATTCTACATCTGTCCTTTCTTAATTTGAATTTATGCCCCCTTAGGTTCGTAATCTGAACAAGTGGAAGGATCCCATCAGAATTCAGCATGCTCAACCCATTCAAGACTTTATACACCTCAATCAGATCACCGCGCAAGTGCCAAGTCTCTAGCCACTGCAATTTGCAGAACTTAAGCCTCTCTTGGTAAGAGGATCCCTTCATTCCCCTCACCAATCTTGTTGCCCTTCTCTGTACACACACAAGCAAATCTACATCCTTCCTAAAATGAGGCTTCCAGACCTGTACGCAGTACTCAAGGCGTGGCCTGACCATTGCCTTATACAGAGGGACAATCACCTCCTTTTCCCTGCTAGCAAAATTCCTATATATCATTGACAAAACCCCATGACCTGCCCTTGCAGCCTGTCTGCATTGCTCAGAAAACTTCATATCTGACTGCACAATTACTCCCAGGTCTTTTTCATTTTCTACCACCTTAAGTGTAGTACCACACGGTTGGTACGTTTCTCTGGAGTTACTTCTACCCATATGCAGTACTTTGCATTTGTCAAGAAACTTCAGTTGCCACTTCTTAGCCCATCTGCCCAAATTATCTAGATCCTGTTGCAGTAGCACACTGCCATTACTGTCATTAACAACCCTGCCAACCTTTGTATCATCTGCAAACTTCGACATTAAACCTGATATACCTTCATCAATATCATTGATAAATATACAAAACAACAGTGGACCTAACACCGAACCCTATAAGACTCCACTAATAACATTAGTCCACGAAGAGCAGCACCCACTGATTACCACCCTCTGTCCTCTTATACATGAACTTCAAGAAAGCTTTGGATATTGTTGTTCATTAAAGACTGCTGTACAAATTGGAGTAGTGTGGCATTAAATGGAAATTACTACTATGGATAAGGGAATGGTTGAGTTGGAGATGACAGAAAGTGCTTATTAATGACACTGCTCTTCATGGACTACGATTGTTAAAGAATTCCCTCAGGATTCAGTGCTGGGCCCATTGTTATTTTTATATATTTATTAATAATACTGACTAAGGTATTACAAGCTTAATGTTCTTAAGTTTGCAGATGATATATGCTGACAGTGTGGTTAATGACAATAATCAAGACAGGCTACTTGAAGCCTTATTGTAGGCTTCCAGGCTTGTGTGCATTACATATTTAGGTGTGATCTAGCAGATCTACATCTTTCCTGTAGGAAGGGTACAGATCTGCTGGTAAGGGCAGAAAGGACAACGAGATTGGCTGGGGAACAAAAAAGGTGACCATACCAAGAAAGGCTTCAGCAAATTGCAGTATCTGGAGACTAGGCACTTATGATGAAGTGATTTGATTGAGATGTTCAAGGCTTTGAATGGATTGAGCAAGCTGAGTGCTACTGGCATTCTTCATCTTGCTCAGACCACATGAGTCGGTATAAATTCCAATTGTGGAACAGTGATCGCAGGATAGATGTGCAGAAAAGTTTACCTTCCACCAGTGGGTTGACTTTTGGAACAATCTTTCCAACTGTTTTTGTGGAAATTGATAATTTGAGTAAATTCAAGGAAGAACTATACAAACTATTTTTTTCCCCCTTTGGCTGATGCTTTATAAGTTTGCTTCCTGCATCATTTGCTACTACTATCTTTATTTTAGTTTCAAAATGTCATAATTGTACTTTTAAGGAAAAATTTTTCATTTTAATGTAAAAAAACATGAAAGGAACACAATGGTAGTACATGATATTCGTTCTTTAGTACATGCATTTTTTGTTACTTTATCTCATGTTCCAGCACAATGTGGGTGTTATTATTTTAATTATCCATTTTTTTAATAAAACAATTTCTCTCCTTTCAAAAGTACGTGATGCTTCTGATAATGTTTTTAGACAAAACAATGGATGGGGGAATTTTTGTACACTGAGAAAAATGTAATTTATTTAGAAAAATTTTAAGTGATAAATCATAAACTCTAAATATTTTGAAAAAAAATAATCCATGCTCTCTCTCTCTCTCTCTCTCTCTCTTTCTCTCTCTCTCTCTAGGGGTAATTCAAAAATTTTTTTTTTTTTGGCTGGTGCAGCATAAGCCTCAGGCTTCCTTGCACCATATAGCTAATAATAATAATAATAAATGACAAGTAAGGTCCAGACAACAAAGAAAATAAACCTAAAAGTAAGCAAGATATACCCTGGAGCCTTTGAATTGACCTGTCTGTGTGTTGTGTATATATATTTTATATATACATATGTGGGCTAAATAATATGGAATGGAATGATAGTGCAATAATTTATTATAAGATATAAAGAAATGCCCTGGAGAAACTGCACAAGGCTCATGGGGTAGAATTTTTCTCAGCCTGGTCTGTGCTTGATTAGTGAAGAGACTGTTTCTACAGGGATGTGATACACTTAAATAGAAAGATTGCAAGAATATTTGCTTACGCTATCGAGGCAGCGTTAGGTGGATCGGAAAACTGCTCGCTTGGGAGGGGGGATTCACAGACTAATAGATTAACAGTAGCCGCAGGCATCAGTGAAAGTTTCTTGTACTGCTTCTATTGGAATGATCAGCAGCCTGGAAAGTGATGTGCTGGGAGTTATCATGGTACAAGTAAATAAACCAGCTGTGTTAGGATAACTAAGCATAAGAATATATGCATATATACTTGCATGTACACCAATGCTAGGAGGATAGTAAATAAATTTAATGAATTTGAGGTGCTGGTGAAGACAATGAAGGTGGATATTTTTGGGATATAAGAGATATGGTATCACACAGATATAAGGAATGCAGAATTGGAATTTAGGAAGTACAATGTGTACAGAAAGTAATGAGGGGTAATGCTGTTAGTTAAGCATAAAATCTAAGGAAGTGCATCCAGCTGACATGGGTGGGTAGTGCAATGTTGAGTTAGTTTGGTGTGACATAAGCACTGGGAAAGCAAATTTGAGAGTGGGAGTATGTTATAGGCTTAATGACTCTGATGACAATGAACAACTATAGAGGAATGGAGAAACACAGAGAAATAGTGGGCCAGTAAAAATCAGATTGTATTATAATGGATGATAATCCCCGATAATCCCATGGGCTCATATCTGGTGAGTATGGGCTTGATGCAACCGGGGTCCTGAGCTGGATATCAACATTCTTCTCTTTCTTGGTGATTCCCTTCTACTTCTCTCTCTCTCTCTCTCTCTCTCTCTCTCTCTCTCTCTCAGAGTAACAAAGAAATTTTTTTGGCTGGTGCATAAGCCTGGAGCTTCCTTGCACAATATGGCTAATAATAATAACCATCAGAGACTCAGAACAATGCTGAAAGCAAAGCTGAATGGAGGGAACACAGTTAAAGCCATAAATACATCTGCAGTCCTAGTGCTATCATACTCCTTCGGGGTGATAAATTGGACTAACACCGAGCTGGAGGATATCAAGAGAAAGACAAGGACAATGATGACAAAGAGCCGCCAACACCACCCAAAATCTACGATGGAGAGGCTGACAATTGCACGGGAAGGAGGAGGATGGGGGCCTGATAGACCTCATTGAGCAACAGAAGACAGCGATAGTTAACCTGAAGGATTACTTCCCGAAACACACAGTAGCACTCCACCAGGCCATAAGGAAGATAGACAAGCGGTATACCCCACTCAGTCTAAGCAAGGAGTCGCCCCCCAACCAGGAGGTAAAAGAGAAGCTAGAAAGATGGGCAGAGAAGACACTCCATGGCAGACACTACAATGACCTCCAAGATCACATAGATAAAACTGCTTCCAATGCATGGCTCATGAGCATGATGCTCTTCCCTGGGACTGAAGGATTCATGCTCGCCATCCAAGACCAGTGAACCAACAACAGGAACTATAGAAAATACATCACCAAGGAGCCCGGAGCATTCAATGACACATGTCAACGATACCACCTGGCCTCAGAAATGATCCAACACATCACTGTGGGATGCAAGGTGATCACCCAGACTGAGTACACTCATAGACACGACCAGGTGGCCAGGATAATACATCAGAAGCTAGCAAGGAAATACCAGTTGATCGAAGAAAGTGTACTGCACTACAAGAGACCCCAACCCACAAGCTTTACTGGGACCACGCCATAATAACGGATAGGACAATACTGCACAACAGACTGGACATAACCCTTGTGGACAAGAAGGAAAGGGCTACCTATCTGATTGATATAGTAAAGACAGGAGATAAAAGAGATGTGGCATATGCAAACAAGTAACGACCATCCCAATCATTGTGTCAACCATAGGTATGGTGCCAAAGACCCTAAATAACAGCCTAGCAGCAATAGGTCTCCAGCGAACACCTACAAGGAACTCCAGAAATTCGCAATCCAGAACACCTGTAGGATAATCAGAGAGTTCCTCGACCAACAGTAACACCAGACATAACAACAACCACCCTGTGTACTTGTCACGAGGTGGAACCCCCAATCAGGGAGAAATAATATAAGAGCAATAATAATAATAACAACCTGATAGATCCTGTAATTTTGGAAAAAATCAAGCAGGACGTGAGCGATCAACTACAAAGGAAAAAGAATACGGAACCAGAAGAGGAAGAACATACTACCACCAAACCAGAGAAGGAAGAGCAAGAAGAAATATAACCCACAGCAGCTGAAGAGGAAAGAGAGGAGGTCAAGATATCCAGAATAGAGGACAAGTGGAAGAAGGTCCTAACAGAATTCGAAGGAATCTACCCCACAAAGACTCATGTGATACTGAAGCAGAAGCCGAATAGCATCTCGTGGAGAATCACAGACCACCTCAATCGGCAAATAATATCGCATTACCTCAACAACAATGGTGCAACACTGGAGGTCATCCACACAGCCATGTATGTTGTTGCCGTAGCAGCCACTAGGAGCCCTGGAAGAGAAACGAGAGACCAGCAGCAGAAGAACCAAAAACAGAAGGAAGCGCCAGCTTGGGAAAGAAGACTTCAGCAAAAGATAGAAGAATTAAGAGTCAAGATAGGCCAATTGAAACAATACCAATGGGGCAATAGGAGTAAGAAATAATTGGAAAAGTGAAGTGCATCCACAAGTGAGATAGTGTCCACAGCAAACATGAGACAAAAAAAATCAGAGAATAGGGGAGTATTTGGACACATTGAAGCAGGATCTCCTTGCACTCAGGAAGAGACTGTGCCAAGAGAGCTCCCAGAGGAAAAAAACAACCAACACTTCGATGAGGACCAAAGAGGCTTCTACAGGAGTCTCAGAGAAGATGGGAAAGAAGGGAACGGACCAGAAGCAGATTGAGGAGTTTTGGGGAAAGATATGGAGCAGGAAGTAAGACATAACAGCCGAGCCCCCTGGATAGAACTAGAATGCAAGAAAACCCAGGATATACAAGAAATGAGAGAGTGGGAGATTTGGGAGGAAGAAATAAAACAGACGATCAAGAACTCTTACAACCGGCGAACTCCAGGAATTGATAACATCCACAACTACTGGTAGAAGAAGCTCACCTGCACACACACAAGCACCTAGCAGAGCAGTTCACTTGAATGATAAGACACTCGGAGATAATCCCGAAGTTTCTCACTGAAGGAGTCACATATCTGAAGCCTAAAGATGAAGATACAAGAAACCCGGCGAAACACTGGCCAATCACCTGCCTCCCAACAATGTACAAGATCATGACCAGTTGCATAACCAAGAAGATATCAGACCACTTAGAGAGTCAGAACATAATGGCCAAACAGCAGAAAGGATGCAAGCGGAGGAGCAAACGATGCAAGGAGCAATTAACCATAGATGCCACAGTTATAGAGCAAGCCTACAAGAAGCACCGCAACCTATACTCGGCCTACATCGATTACCGTAAGGCCTTTGACTCCGTTCCTTATAGCTGGCTAATACAGACCCTGAAGATCTACAAGGTCAATCCGATAGTGACAAACTTCCTAGGAGCAACAATGGCGAAATGGAGTACCACCATTAAGATCGAGAATATCACAGCCAGGCCAATCCCCATTAGAAGAGGAATCTTTCAGGGAGATGCTCTGAGCCAACTGTGGTTTTTTCTAGCACTCAACCCACTATCCACCATGCTCAACAGTAGCAAGTACAGATGGATATAACGTCAAAGAAGGAAAGAAGAGCCCGTATACCCTCACCCACTTGATGTACATGGATGACATCAAGCTCCATGCAGAAACCGAGAAGCAGCTCCAGCAATTACTCCAGATCACCGAAGAATTCAGCGATGATATTAGGATGGAATTTGGTCTAGAGAAATGCAAGACCCACGGATTGCACCAGGAAAAATTAGTCAACCGAAACTACCAGCTGCAGACTGGTAAAGAGGTCGAAGCCATAGTAGAGGGAGAGGCCTACAAATACTTGGGGATGATGCAGGCTCAGCAGTTACAGCACAAGGAAATTAAGGCCTGCTTGACCAAAAAATACCATCAAAGACTCAGAAGCCTGTGTGAAAGCAAAGCTGAACAGAGAGAACATAAAGAAGATAGACAATTGGTCTACCCCACTCAACCTAAGCAAGGATTCCCCTCTCAGCCAAGAGATTTTTTTCTGATTTATTTTCTTTTGAAGAGAAGCCATGGATGTTAGATGTAATTGGATGTGATGCCAGGTCTGCTAGTGAAGAAATTCAAGAAGATGTTGTTGTTGTTATTTGGAGTATTAGCAACTAAGGCCATATTGCTCCGGGATATGCGGTGGTCATTCCCTGACCTTTCCGCATCCTCCGTATTTGGTGGTGACGGGCTCGAACCCTGGTCTAATCAAGAAGCGTGTGCTACGCACTGCTGCTCCTTTCCACCTGGCTACAGAGGCGCCTAATTCAAGAACTCATTGAATTAAAGGTAAGAAACAGAATTTGATATATGCTAAAAAAATTTTCTTAAAAAAGGTAAGAAACAGATTTGATATATGTTAAAGAGGAGACATTAAAATTAAACTTACGAAAATCGTACTTTTAGCTAAGTAGCATCAGGCTCAGGTATCCGATTGAATAAAAAGAGTGAGCATAAAGTATTTTCTTCTACATATATTTCTTGACTAAATGTCTAAGAGTATGAAAGAGTTGTTTGCATTACCCATGCATAAACAACCTTTTCAAGTATTTTCTTGTTTAAAATTTCATGGAGGCGATTAGAAAAAAAATTGTCTAAAAAAGTGCTTTAGGGGGTGATAATTAAAAAAAGGTTGGGAAACACTGCTCTAGATGGAAAGGGATAAATCAGATTGGTCCACTTAACATAGATGGTTTGACTATTGATGATCATGCTCAGGTAGCTGATAAACAATGAGTATTTTGCATTTACATTCACACATGCAGTTATTCAATGAGGGGAATGCCAGAGGTTTATCAAACTTTAACAGGGAGGTAAGTGATTTTGTAATAACTGAGAGCAAAGTGGAGGAGAAATCGTTGAAGTTAAACATAAGTAAGGCACTTGGGGTGGATGGGATCTATCCAGTTTATTAAAGGAGGTAAATTAAAGGAGGCAGCAAAGGAAGTAGGCAAACCCTTAGCCATAATTATGAAAGTTCCTTGGACTTAGATATGCAAATGTGTCCCCAATTCACAAAGGGAGATCAAAGGGTGACACGGGGTAATTACAGATCTGTTTAGTCTAATTTCTCTCTCACGGAAAATAATGGAGACACTGATTAAGGAAGCGATGCAGGATCATCTAGACAAGACTGCAGTAATAATCCAGGTTTGTTAAGGGAAGTCTTGTCTGGCAAATTTGATTGGATACTATGATGTGGTCACAAAGGAACTGGATGCAAAGAATAATTTTGATGTCATATAGTTGGAATTTAGGAAAGCTTTTGATACTGTGGCACATGGACGACTACTGTACAAATTGGAGAAGTATGGCATTAAGGGCAATGGATAAAAGGATGGTTGATTGGGAGGAGACAGACACTGGTTATCAACGGACACTGCTCTTCGTGGACTAATGTTATTAGTGGAGTCCCCCAGGGTTCTGTGTTGGGCTTGGGCATATGGTTGTTTTTGGTATTTATCAATGATATTGATGAAGGTATATCAGGCTTAATGTCTAAGTTTGCAGATGATACAAAGGTTAGCAGGGTTGTTAATGACAGCAATGATAGCGTACTATCATTACTGTTAATGACAGTAATGATAGTACGCTACTGCAACAGGATCTGGAAACGTAGAGCAGATGGGCTGAAAGGTGGCAACTGATGCTTAACGTTGCCATATGTAAAGTACTGCATATTGGTAGCAATAACCCCAGGGTAATGTACCACCTAAGTGGCACTATACTCAGGGTAGTGGAGACTGAAAAGGACCTAGGGTGTAATTGTGCATTCAGATATGAAGTTTTTTGAGCAGTGCAAAAAGGCTGCACAAGTAGCTCATGGTGTCTTGTCAATGATATACAGGAATTTTGCTATTAGGGATAAGGGGGTGATTGTCCCCTTGTGTAAGGCAATGGTTAGGCTACACCTTGAGTACTGTGTACAGGTCTGGAGGCCTCATTTTAGGAAATATGTAGAGCTGCTGGAACAAGTACAGAGAAGGGCAACGAAATTGGTGAGCGGAAATTGGTAATATTTTTAAATATTACCAAGAAAGGCTTAAGTTCTGCAAATTGTAGCTTCTGAAAAATAGGTAACTGTGAGGTGATCTAATTGAGGTGTATAATGCCTTGAATGGATTGAGCAAGCTCGATGCTAATGGGATTCTTCCTCTTGCTGAGATTACTCACCTGAGGGAGCATAAATTCAAATTGAGGAAAGACAATTGTAGAATAGATGTGCGGAAATTCGCCTTTAGCCAGAGGGTGGTTGATAGTTGGAAGAAACTTCCATCTGTTGCAGCGGAGGTCAGCAAATTAAATAAGTTTAGGGCAGATCTAAACAAACATTTGCAGTGAATGGATGGGTGAAATGGGAATGAGTTTTTTTTTTTTTTGTTTTGGCTGATGCTATATAAGCTTGCTTTCTTGCATTATACGACTCTACTAACGCTAATGCTAGGAAAGACAGTGGGAATCAGTAGACACTGCTCTTAGTGGACTAATATTATCAGTGGAGTCCTCCGGGCCTTGGTTTTGGGCCTATTGTTGTTTTCTGTATTGATCAATGACATTGATGAAGATATATCATGGTTAGTATCTAAGTTTGCAGATGATATGAAGGCTGGCAGGGCTGATAATGACAGTAACGATAATATACTACTGCAACGGGATCGATAAAAGTTGATCAGATGGGCTGAGAGGTGGCAACTGAAGTTTAATACAGTCGATTCCGGTTAATTGGGCCACATCGGGACTAGTGCATTTTGGCCAGATTAAGCGGCTTCCCCAATTATCCGAAAAAAAAGTAAAGTAAAAAAAAAAACGTACAATCAAATCACGTTACGATAAAGTACCGTTCACTATATGATGTGTAGTAAGCGCCGGTCATTGTGATCACGTTTGTGAATTGAATTTTAATTCTATTAAACAGCGATTCTAATTAGCAAGAATTGGAGGAATATTATCCACAGCTATAAAAGTAAAAATATATTAAGCACAAATTTACCCTTTGTAACCTTACCAATTAAAAAAATTAAATGATACACGAAAATCGCAAGAATATACGTGATAATCGGAATAATTAATACATACTGTAATATGTACATATTAACTCGTTAACATTTCTGTTCACTGACATTTGTCGGTGGGTGGGGGTTAAAATTTAAAACAGTAAAATGATACACAATCAATGACAAAGAACACGGCACACACAAATTGCAAGTAACGCGATACGCACAAGTGAGAACGGAGTAACAATTTTACGAAGCTTTAAAAATAGGAATGAAGAGAAGATTCTGAAAATTAATTTTTTTATATGATTGAAGATTCCATGGAAGTGTAAACACATATCACCACAATAACCCACAGAACTCCAGCTGTCGGTATTATCACAAATTCAATAAGATCGAGTTTACTATTTATTTATGATAGATTGCACTAATAGAAAAGCCCAACAGGTGACTGTTAATTGTTTTTATTGTTTTATGGTTGTGACCTCCAAAATTTTGACCGAACCACGTGGTACCGTCGGAGACAATCACAGGGTAATCTCCAGTGCTGTGGTCTTCTGCCCCGATTAAACAGCATGTTGTCCCAATTAAGCGAAGTAAACCCTGGCTATTTTCTCGATTGGGTTCTGTTTTTTAAGATTTGCCCCAAATAAACGGCTGCCCCGATTAACCGGTGGCCCAAATAACCGGAATCCACTGTATTAACAAATGTAAAGTAATGCATATGGGTAGCAGTAACCCCAGAGTAATGTACGAACTGTGTGGTACAACACTGAGGGGTCATAAATACAAATTGAGGAAAGACAATTGTAGAATATATGTGCGGAAACTTGCCTTTAGCCAGCGGGTAGTTGATAGATGAAACAAACTTCCATCTGTTGTAGTGGTGGTCAAAAACTTAAATAAGTTCAAGGTATAACTAGACAAGCATTTGGAGTGAATGGATGGGTGGAATGGGCACGGTTTTTTTTTTTGGCTGATGCTATATAAGCTTGCTTTCTTGCATCATATGCCTCTACTAATATTTCTTAGTTGGTATTATTTTAAAAATTTATAAATGCTTAGTGGCCTTCACGATTAATTCTCTGAAAAAGTCCGATTTGTCATTTACATTTTTCAAAATCATTTGGTTCAATTAAAAAGAGTTTAAAAATGTCTGAGACTATTATCAATACCTTTGGAAAAACAACACTCCCTTCCTTTATCTTTGACTAGTTATTTCTTTGACTAAATAATGTCATGATCAGTGCTGATAACCAGATAAAGCCTATTGCTTTCTCTTGTTGCTCACTTACATGTTTCTGTTGAAAGCAGTCATTAGGAAACAGAGAAATGTTTATGCTATTGAGTGATCTACCAACCCAATTAGTAACAATTAACATTTGAAAGGTTAATCTTCCATGACAAGTCTTTCTAATTTGATGCCCAGTGTATTTGCCTTTATAGCTGTTGCTCATCACAGTTACCTGGCCTATAATAGAATAAACACTGATTTATCGTATCAGAACAGTAAAAGTCTGAAATAAAACAAAATCTGATAATAATTTGAGTTTAATATATAATACTTCACTCAGATAATGGAGAATATATGGACTTTTACCAGAGTGAATGGGAAAATCCCAGGATTTACTGGTGTGCATATGTAGTTTTTTAAATATTATTTATGTAACATTATGCAAAATTTGAAATAACCTTTAACACAGAAATGACTGATACCATCTGATGTACATATATACATGCACAAAGCTGTTATTATTATTATTATTATTAGCTATATCGTGCAAGGAAGTCTGAGGCTTACGCTGCACCAGACAAAAAAAAAAAAAAAAATTCTGAGTTACCCTGGTGGCGGGAGAAGTAGAAGGGAATCGCCAAGAAAGCGAAGAATGATGATATTCAGCTCCTGGGTGTGCCAAGCCCATACTCACCAGATGTGAGCCCCTGCTGGTTCAAAATTTCATGTCCCTAACAAAAAAAAACAAAAAAAAAAAACATGTGTTTAGAAATAAAAAAAAAAAAAAAAAAAAAACCATCACCTGTCAGGTGCAGTATAACCACTACTGAGCTGATATGAAAGCAAATTCTTTGGGGTAAAAAATCCCAAGAAAGGGCTCACATCTGGTGATGTATGGGCTTGGCACACTCAGGGTCTTGAGCTCGATATCATAATTCTTCTCTTTCTTGGTGGTTCCCTTCTACTACTACTTCTGACTCTCTCTCTCTCTCAGGCGCCTCCGTAGCCAGGTGGGAAGGAGCAGCAGTGCGTAGCACACGCTTCTTGATTAGACCGGGGTTCGAGCCCGTCACCACCAAATACGGAGGATGCGGAAAGGTCAGGGAATGACCACCGCATATCCCGGAGCAATATGGCCTTAGTTGCTAATGCTCCTAAAAAACCAAATAACTAACTAACTAACTCTCTCTCTCTCTCAGGGTAACTTCGAAATTTTTTTTAGCTGATGCAGCATAAGCCTCAGACTTCCTTGCACTACATGGCTAGTAATAATAATAATAAATTATCCAAGGACTGCTGAAAATAATGACACTTTGGAACAAGTATTACTGTTTACAAACTTTCACTGGTATTTGGTTTTGTTTTTTGTTTTGTTTGTTATTTGGAGCATTAGCAACTAAGGCCATATTGCTCGGGGATATGCGGTGGTCATTCCCGACCTTTCCACATCCTCTGTATTTGGTGGTGAGGGGCTCGAACCCCGGTCTAATCAAGAAGCGTGTGCTACGCACTGCTGCTCCTTCCCACCTGGCTACGGAGGCGCCCTGGTATTTGGTACACTTCAAAATATTACCATCTATAGCATACCTAGGAGGGAAGAGTTCTCGAACTGACAAAATAACGTTCATGTAAACAAGTTTGTTTAGTGTCTGGGTAAAATTTATTCAACATGTTTGTTTAACTCTTTCCAGTATTTTTTTAATTAAGTCAATTATAGTAAACAGCGTGAAACGGGTAGCACTTGAAAATGATTTGGAAAGGACTTTCTCTTTAGGTTTGATTATTGCAATTAATTTCATTTTTTTGTAATGTAATGCCTGTTTTGTACATCTAAGTTTAATATGGATCTGTATTTTTAAATATTGGAAAAGCTTGTCAAAAGATTATATTTTGCTTATTTCTGTGTTGATGTCTAACTTGTTCTTCTGCATATATTTTTGGATTTGTATCTTCCTGGCTTAAAGGTAAATTCTCTATATGTGTAGAGAATTTATACCTTAAACCCATGCCAAAATCTCAAATTTTCACATGTTTGTACTTTTTAATTATTAAAACAAATTTGTAACTGTAATAGTGGGTTAATTAAAAGGCATTGTCCATATGCAGAATTCAGATAACTAAAAAATAGCATTTCACTGCATCAGTGAAGATGTAGTAGTGGCATGTGATGCAAGAAAGCAAGTGTATGAGCTTATGCAGCATCAGCCAAAAAAAATCACACCATTCCCTCCAAATGTCTGTCCAGTTCCTCCTTAAATTTATTCAACCTATCAACTTCCACAACGACAGATGGAAGTATGTTCCAGCAATTAACCACCCCACTGGCTAAAGGCAAATTTCCTCACATCTATTCTACATCTGTCTTTTCTTAATTTGAATTTATGCCCCCTTAGGTTCGTAATCTGAACAAGTGGAAGGATCCCATCAGAATTCAGCGTGCTCAACCCATTCAAGGCTTTATATACCTCAATCAGATCACCGCACAAGTGCCTAATCTCCAGCCACTGCAATTTGCAGAAGTTAAGCCTCTCTTAGTAAGAGGATCCCTTCATTCCCCTCACCAATCTTGTTGCCCTTCTCTGTACATGCTCAAATAAATCTACATCCTTCCTAAAATGAGGCCTCCAGACCTGTATGCAGTACTCAAGGCGTGGCCTGACCATTGCCTTATACAGAGGGATAATCACCTCCTTTTCCCTGCTAGCAAAATTCCTATATATCATTGACAAAACCCCATGACCTGCCCTGTCAGCCTGTCTGCATTGCTCAGAAAACTTCATATCTGACTGCACAATTACTCCCAGGTCTTTTTCATTTTCTACCACCTTAAGTGTAGTAACACACAGTTGGTACGTTTCTCTGGGGTTACTTCTACCCATATGCAGTACTTTGCATTTGTCAAGGTTAAACTTCAGTTGCCACTTCTTAGCCCATTTGCCCAAATTATCTAGATCCTGTTGCAGTAGCACACTGCCATTAATTATTAATGTGTTTATTAATTATTCAATTTAAATATATATATAACTGTTATTTAAATTATGTAAAATAAAAAAATAAAAATCAAGGGGAATACAACATGGTCCCACATCTCTTTGTAGGTTACTACAATGTATAAAGAATTTGTGAGAAAAGAATACATACCTTCCAAAAATGGGTAACAGATAATTAAAATTAATATTTAAATTATAAAGGTCACTATATACATTATGTAGTCCCATGGTACAACAAAAAATGTACCACGAGTCTACGACTATATAGCGTACAATGAAAATGCAACTATGTAGTGATCCTTCTTTATAATTTAAATGCTAATATTTTTCTTCAAACTGCTGGACTATAAGTAAAGGAATTCTCATTAATTATGAACTCACTGAAGACCTAAGAATAGGAGTCAATGTATGGTGTAATCAAAATCAAAATAAAAAATAATAAATTTAAGTAGTAAAATAAAAAAAAATAAAATAAAAAAAAAAATATATATATATATATATATATATATGGAACATTCACAAATGCCCTTGCTAGACGCGAATAAGACTTGACCCGCCGCGAGTTCATTCATTAAAACACACACCTAATGATGAGTTGGAGCTAGAGGTGGCCTTTCTAAATTAGGCAGCGTTGAATGTTTATCATATTCTGTTTATTTATTCAGTAACATCTCTGTATTCTGTAAGATATACCCAACTCCCAGAGTATTACTTCTCTGTGCCCCCAGTAATATCAATATAGGCTGCGCCAAATCTATGAACTGAAGCGGACAGTGTCCACCGCATTCCACCCCGCCCATTTCAGTGCAAGGCTGGAGTGGAGCTAAACTGAAGTTTCAATTAATTTTGGATTAAATTAAGGAACAGCAGCTGCTGCATCAATGGAAAGGGATATGCAGCCGGATAGATAACTTATAGGAAGGTTTACAATATGCAATGGGAATACGGCACCATATTCGAACGTTGGAGCATTCAAATATGCTTTACATTTCGAGTATGGGGGAAAAATTAATGCTAACATAATTTTATCTAAATGAATCAACGGTATTATCTGTACGACAACATACCAGAAGACCGACATTTTAAATTAAGAAAAAAAAAATACGGAAACTAATAAGTCCATTTACTTCACTAAGATCACCGGCTGGCAAATTAAATGCCATCTAGTGACAAACGGAAGAGGAAGTTGCTCAACAGTGTTCAGTTTTTATAAAAGTCATGGCGGCCACTAGGCATGGGTGCGGAAAACGTTTAATAACTTTGGAAGTTTGGTAGATATATGCACCCTTAAAAAAATAATAAAATTTCTAGATATATGTGTAATTTTTGTAACTTCGATATGACTTGGTTTCCTGTATCTGATCGGGCCAAGTATGGTGTAGGTGAGTTTGCAATGCCAACTGTGGTTATAGTGATAACCAAATACATGTGTTACTATAGAATGCATAAAATTTATTATTGAACGTTTAGTATACGAAGCCACAGTGAGATTTTGTATTTCTACATAGATTGCCCAAATAGTAAACTAAACGTCTTGAAAAAAAAAAATATATAAACACATTTCATTGACTATGCCCTTTGCCATAAATCCACGAGTGAGTCAGCTGACTTTGGTAATTGCCGAGAATAACTTATTGAACAATATTCTCTCTGCATTAATAAACGATATTGATACTTTGTTATTACAGTTAGTACGGTACGCTATTCTGTTCAAACTTCCTGTCAGTGGTCAAGCTTTCTTCGCTTTTAATTTGTGTATAATTTTGTAAATATTCACTGTTTTCATAATGTAATTCCTTAGTAAACAAAGTGTTCCCATTTTTGAAAGGTAATGTCAGTAATTTTTCAAATTTTTACGTCAAGAATTTGTAAATAGATGACAACCACATTTTAGACATGATGTCATGTGTCATTGTTTGAGATTAGCACAGAGATTCTAATCTCTCATGTTGATACAAAGATAGGTTCATCAAAGTATAAATACAACAGATATGAAGTTGAATGTATATCATTTATTAGACAGACATTGAGAAGCATATATACATTATTCTGTTTTTGCCTTCATTCTTTCCAACTTGCATATGAATTATTGTAAAAAGGATGGGCACTATTTAAGTCAGTCTGTCATTGTATTTCAGCTCCTCATCACCAAAAAAGTGTTTTCAATGAAGATATCTGTTGTCCAAAAAAAATGAGAGCCAAGTCTGGACTGTATGCAGCCAGTAGCGGATTAAGATCAGTTGAGGCCCCAGGCGCAGAAGAAAATATTGGGCCCCTTAAAAAAAAGAGAGAGGCAGGGAAAATAAAAATACATGTTAACCATTTTTTTAAATAAATAAAAAATATTATGTACTATTAATGTTTTATTTCCAATAAAATTTGAATATAATATATGTATAATATAATTAATAATAGCATAATAATAATCACAAAGTTTTGAACTAATAGTTGAACATATTAGTTCAACTAATTTGTTGCGGTTTTGCATGGGCCCTTCAGAAGTCGGGGCCCAGGGCGCACGCCCGGTGCACCTGCCGTTAAATCCGCCTCTGCGTGCAGGATGAAACAAACTTGTCACCCAAGGTCTGAATTTTTCATCTGAGTCATGCAGGCTGTGGGTGGGTGGACTATCATCATGGTGTACTGCCATATCCCTTATTATTTTGTTTTATAGCCCTTTGTACCTATCAGGTATTTGGCATTATCAGGCCTTTAAAAATAAATATTCTTTAAAGTTATCGTCTTGGCACTTCTACTGCCTGGAGATTTTATCTTGTTAACAGCTTAATATCCATTTGCAGCATATTTTCCTATAATCTAAAAGAAAAAAAAAAAAAAATTTAAATTGGTTAATTTTAACACCTCAGTCATGCTTTGTATCATTGCATATATAGTTATTGTTTTGTCTTTTAATCATTTCTTCCAAAATCTACAATGCATATAGACTGGTCTTCTGCTTCTTGGCTGGTCACAAATGTCAGTGACTTCTTTAAAATGTGCACACCATCTATGTTGTTTATTTCAGTAGTAGTATAGTATTAGTATGCTTTCCAAAGTTTTTAGAGTCTGGACAGCTGAATTTTTTTCTTACTTGAAAATGAACTCCATCACCAACCATTATTTGAAACAGTCATCAGTTTGCCTGGTCATAACTCCAGATCCCCCTGCTGTCCTGGCTGTCCTTTCTGTACAACAGTACTCCCAGCAACAGGCAATCTACACAATACCAGTCACAATTTGCTGAGACCACAAACAGAGTAAACTCCAGAACTCTCTAAAAGTAGCCAACCCAAGAATCCCTTGATAAATTGCCGATTGAAAATCTATATGAAATAGTACCATGAGTGATCCCACCATGCTGACAAAAATATATAGCACTGTTCCTTTTCTCTATATGATAGCTCCTTGGAGCCTTTACATGACTTGACTTACCCCTGAATTGACTATGGGACTGGACCTGATATGCAGCCAGGGTTGCATGCAGCTGAATAGATACAGTATGCTGCATGACATATAGGGGGTGCTTGTATATTTAATTAATTTATCTTGCTATTTAATTATGTCATTACTTCTATTATTAAGAATGTAAGTTACTTAAATGGTCTTGAGTTTTGTTTATTAAAATTTTTTTACGTTTATATTACATACCACCTGGTGTGAGTGAGGATGATGGATGCTTGATAAAAAAAAAATAATAAATATATATATATATTTATTTATATTGTATATATGTTAAAAGAAATGAAAAAAAAAATAAAGTATAAAAGATGTGCGAATGAAATAAATTGCATATTAATTTCAGTTCCCATCACCAGACAAGACTGATGGCCAAGGGGCCCCCTGAGCCCTTCTGGACCATCACTGCTGATGTCATCCTGTTTGCTTTTCTTTTGGTGTGGATGCTGACACTGACTGTTTGGCTGGTCTAGTATGGGATCACTTCATCTAGAGAAGCAACCTACAACCATAGGGATCCCTTTCATTATGTCCTTTCTCTCCCCACCCTATGAGATTTTCTATTATCCCTGCCCTCAACCTGGGTGGTTCCTACCCTACCTTTTGCCTGGTGGCTGATACCACCACCACATCTTTGCAATCCCCTCCCAGGGTGAGGATGGGCCTCCTCAGCAGTTAATGAAGATGTATGCAGTCTAATACAGGGCTTTCCAATAGTAACGCTCGATTTTTGTAACGCAATAAAACAAATTGTGAGAGTGATAGTGATCTATTTTTATTTTTATTATGAAGTATATGTGTTAACATTATGTTTTAAAAATTATATCAGATAAATGTCCGCCGCGGCTTTGTCTGGTTTGGTTAATCCTGGATACTCAATTTCAGCAATAACGCGCCTAATGTTGGCCTTTAAGGCGGCAACCATCCGTGGTTTGTTAGCATAGACTTTGGATTTTAGAAAGCCCCAGAGAAAAAAATCCAGTGGCAGGATTCGCCAAGTTGTCGTCGAAGACAGGCCAAGTTCTTGAGCCCGACGCGGAATGGACTGTTGCGGATTCTCACGCACACTTTCCCGGACTGCAGCAATATTTTCAATGGATCTTGCGTTTCGCTGACGTACAGGCACTTTCAGATTTGCCACAGACCTAGTTGCTTCGAATTTGTTTATTAAACGGCGAATTGTGGATTCTGAAGGACGTTCGTCGACACCATAAACTGCACGGAGTGCACGAAACGTTTGACGAATAGAACATTGGTTTTGATAATAATTTTTTACAATTTCGACTCGTTGCTCAGTCGTGTAACGCTCCATAATAAAATGCAGAGACTAACTGAATACGGCTACCAAAGATACCACCTGTGTGACTGTTGACTTCGTCATGCGCTGTTGCCAAACATCGAGCGTTACTATTGGAAAACCCTTTATATTAACTAGAATCTCAGGCAAGGGTGAAAGATACACACTCATACTATCGTACTTGTGCTCCTTTCCTTTTTTTGTGGCTCTCCCTAGTAAGCTTAGGTTCTAGGAGTCTGTGGTGTTCCACAGGTCACTAGGCTGAGCCCAAATGAACAACAGACCAACACTAACCTTACACAAACACTCACTAACCCACACATCTGGCCTTTTCAGAGTCATGTACCCATCACATAGTTACTATGTGGTGTTGGGGTAACCCCTGGTGCCACCTGACATGAAACATTATGCACCTTTCTGTACACATTGTACACCCCATATTCAAATTCTGTATTCCTTATATATGAGTGATACCATGTCTCTGATATCTCCACAATGTCTGCGTTTGATGACTTGACTAGCACTTCAAACTCATTAAATTTATTAACTATGCTCCTAGCATTAATGTACATGCAAGTACACATGTACCTGTTCTTACTCTTAGTTACCCTAACATAGCCCATGTATTTACTTGTGTATTTTCATGATGAATCACAGCAGGCCTTGAAATATCTAGCACCTTTCCTTCTATGCTGCTACACATTCCAATAGAAACAATACAAGAATCACTTTATCTTTCACCCTTGCCTGAGATTCTAGTTAATATATTAGGCTGCATACATCTTCATTCTATTAGTTTGTTTTCCGACCCAATTTGCAGTGTTTCGATAGCATCAGCGAATATTCTTGCAAACCTTCTATTATAAGTGTATCCCATCCTTGTAAAATCGGCGCCTCCGTAGCCAGGTGGGAAGGAGCAGCAGTGCGTAGCATGTGCTTCTTGATTAAACCGGGGTTCGAGCCCGTCACCACCAAATACGGAGGATATGGAAAGGTCAGAGAATGACCACCGCATATCCCCGGAGCAATATGGCCTTAGTTGCTAATGCTCCTAAAAAAAAAAAAAAAAAAAAAAACCAAACCTTGTAAAATCAGTCTCTCCTGTTAATAGATAGTATTCAAGTATCCAGTGGTGAAAAGAAAAGATCAGGACATTGATTACAGGAAGGAGAGTCTATGGTAGACTAGGGTATTTCTTGAACTATGTTAATTGTAGTTATTATTACATGCTGTTTGTTACTAATGCATTTTGGGAAGTGTTTAAAGAATTTGTCCTGGAGGCCGAAACACGTTTGTTCCAGTTTGGAAGTACTGTAAAAGGATGACACGAGAACTGAAATATTTAATTAAGTGAAAGATAAAAACGCATGGTTAAAGGCTGTTGTAGTAGTAATAGTAGTGGCATGTGATGCAAGAAAGCAAGTGTATGAGCTTATGCAGCATCAGCCAAAAAAAAAAAAAAAAAAATTACAATACAAATCCTTCTAAATGTTTGTTCAGTTCCTCCTTAAATTTATTTTATTTATTTATTTAATTTTTTTTGGTAGTTGTTGGCGCATCGGCTTCTGTGGCCATATTGCACCTCGCAAGGTTTTTGCAGTACTTTGATCCAAGCCCGAGGCGGGAATCGAACCCGCGACCTTTGCAAATTTATTTAACC
Organism: Mastigoproctus giganteus; assembly: GCF_048544385.1. Lineage (NCBI taxonomy): Eukaryota > Metazoa > Arthropoda > Arachnida > Uropygi > Thelyphonidae > Mastigoproctus > Mastigoproctus giganteus. The sequence continues at coordinate 114,478,683 of NC_143579.1, forward strand.
TATCAACTTCCACAATGGTAGATCGAAGTTTGTTCCAGCAATTAACCACCCACTGGCTAAAGGCAAATTTCCACAAGTCTATTCTATATCTATCTTTCCATAATTTGAATTTATGCTCCCCATTAGGTTCCTAATCTGAACAAGTGGAAGAATCCCAACAGAATTCAGCATGCTCAACCCATTCAAGGCCTTATACACCTCAATCAGATCACCTCGCAAGTGCCTAGTCTCCAGCCACTGCAATTTGCAGAACTTAAGCCTCTCTTGGTAAGAGGATCCCATCATTCCCCCTGACCAGTCTTGTTGCCATTCTCTGTACACGCTCAAGCAAATCTACATCCTTCCTAAAATTAGGCCTCTAAACCTGTACGCAGTACTCAAGGTGTGGCCTGACCATTGCTTTATACAGAGGGACAATCACCTCCTTTTCCCTGCTAGCAAAATTCCTATATATCATTGACAAAACTACATGACATGCCTTAGCAGCCTGTTTGCATTGCTCAGAAAACTTCATATCTGACTGCACAATTACTCCTAGGTCTTTTTCATTTTCTACCACTTTAAGTGTAGTACCACACAGTTGATACTTTTCTGTGGGGTTACTTCTACCCATATGAAGTACTTTGCATTTTCAAGGTTAAACTTCAGTTGCCACTTCTCAGCCCATCTGCCCAAATTTTCTAGATCCTGTTGCAGTAGCACACTGCCATTACTGTCATTAACAACCGTGCCAACCTTTGTATCATCTGCAAACTAAGACACTAAGCCTGATATACACCTTCATCGATATACATCATTGATAAATATACAAAACAACAGTGGACCCAACACCGAACCCTGTGGGACTCCACTAATAACATTAATCCATGAAGAGCAGCACCCATTGATTACCATCCTCTGTCTTCTCTCACTCAACCATCCTTTTATCCATTCTAGCAATTTACCCTTAATACCATTCTGCTCCAATTTGTACAGTAGTATTCAATGTGCAACAGTGTCAAAAGCTTTCCTGAAATCCAAGTATATGATATCAAAATTATTTTTTGCATCCAGTTCCTTTGTAACCACATCATAATAACCAATCAGATTTGTCAGACAAGACTTTCCCTTAACAAACCCATGCTGTGTCTGAATTATTGTTGCAGTCTTGTTTAGATGATCCTGCAATGCATCTTTAACCAGTGACTCCATTATTTTACCCAGAACAGAAATTAAACTAACTACCTGTAATTACTCATGTCATCCTTCAATCCCCCTTTGTGAATTGGGGATCTCCACTCAGGGGAGCCGACCGGGCTAGCCGAGTGGGTCAAGTACCTGCCCAGCAACCCAAAGGTTGCGGGTTCGATTCCCGCCTCAGGCTTGGATCAAAGTACTGTACTGCAAAAACCTTGGGAGGTGCAATATGGCCACAGAAGCCGATGCGCCAACAACTACCAAATCAAAAAAAAAAAAAAAAACCACTCAGGGGAGGTCCCCACGGATATTTGCACATCTCCAGTCTGTTGGGACCTCCCATGAGTCCAAGGATGCTCTCATAATTATGGCTAAGGGTTTGCTTACTTCTTTTGCCACCTCCTTTAATATAACTGGATAGATCTCATTCACCCCAGGTGCCTTTCTTATGTTTAACTTCAACAATTTCTCCTCCACTTTTCTCTCATTTTTTACAAAATCATTAAGCACCCTGCTACAATTTGATAACCTTCTGGCATTTTCAAACCTTAATAACTCCTCATGTGCGAATGTAGTTAAAAAATACTCATTCAGTTTGTTTGCTATCTGAGCAGGATCATCAACAGTCGAACCATTTATAATTGGACCAATCAGATTAATCCCCTTCCTTTTAGAGTTTATATAAGTAAAAAAAATCAAATCCTTGCTGTTTTTCTTATCATCCTTTGCCAAAGATTTCTCGTAATCTACCTTTGCCTGCCTAACCTCCTTTGTGACTTGATTACAGACTAGCTTATATCTGCCATAGGGAGGCGCTTCTGTAGCCAGGTGGGCAGGAGCAGCAGTGTGTAGCAGATGCTTCTTGATTAGACCGGTGTTCGAGCCTGTGACCCCCAAATACGGAGGATGCAGACAGTTCAGAGAATGACCACCACATATCTCCGGAGCAATATGGCCTTAGTTGCTAATGCTCCTAAAACCAAATAACGAACAAACAGTCTGCCACAGGCTTCTGTGATGCCTGATAATTTATATGCATCCTATGCATTTTTCTTCTCTGTCAGGAGTCTGATTAGTTCATTTGTTAACCATTTAGGCCTAAATCTTGAACAATGTTTCTTAATAGGTATGAAACTTTTAGTAGCTTCCACGATTAATTCCTTGAATGCTTCTCACAGAATTTGCTGTTGATTAACCTCATCAATTGACCCACTGTACAGAATTTAAAAATTGTCTGAGATCACTGCACTCACTTTTACGGAAGCAAAAACCCTTTCCTTTACTCCTGATGGTAATTATATCTTTAAGTAAATCCCACATCAGTAGTCTGTGATCACTGCCACCTAGTGGTTCCTTCATCTGCAAATTCTTAATAAACGAATGATCACTGCTGATAACCAGATCAAGAGTTTTACCCTCTCTTGTTGCCTCTTGAACATGATGCTGCAGAAAACAATCATCCAATAAATCTACAAAAGTCTTACTAGTGTGCGAGTGACCAACCACAAGTTCCAGTCAATATATGGGAAGTTAAAATCCCCCATTATAAGACAATTGTTTTACTAGCCCACTCTATTTCTCTGTACAATTATTCATTGTACTCATTCGAGTCATTAGGCTTATAAACACACTCCTCCTCTTATTTTTGCTTTCGCAGTGCTTATGTCACACCAAACTGACTTAACAGTGCACTGTTCATCTATATCAACTGGATGCACTTCTTTTGATTTTATGTTTTTCTTAATTAACAGTATAACACCTCCTCCCTCCTTATCATGTCTGTCCTTTCTGTACACATTGTACTTCCCCAAATTCCAATTCTGCATTCCTAGTATCTGTGCGACACCACGTCTCTCTGATATCCCAACAATATTAGCCTTTCATATACCCTCCTGTTTCAAGATGAATGCCATCAGTCTCTGAAACCCCCAGCACCCCTCGCTCCAGGCCGCTGCTTATTCTAATAGAAGTAGTACAAGAATCACCTTCACCTCTGTCTGCAGCTACTTTTAACCTTTTAGTCTGTGAATCCCACCAAGCTAGCAATTTTCCGACCCACCTAACACTGCCTCGATAGCATCACCAAATATTCTTGCACCCTTTCTATTTAAGTGTATCCCATCCCTGTAGAAGCAGTCTCTCCTGTTAACAAGCATAGACCACGCTGAAAAAAATTCTAACCCTTGAGCCTTGCACATTCCCTCCAGGGCCGAATTGATTGACAAAGCTCTCATCATGTACTCCCTCTTATTATGTCTGGGCAGAATTGCAGACACTTTCAAATTTAACCCTAACTCACAACTTTTTTGCAGCATTGACTTGTACTTGTTAAGTAAATCTGGAGATCTCCTACTCTTAATGTCATTGGTGCCAACATGTACAACAATATCACCTTTTGTGCCCCTAAAAGATGATATATGCTTTACAACATCATCAACTTTTGCTCCTGGCAGACATACGCTGGTCCAATTCCATCTATCCTTTTTACACAATATATTCCCCATCTCACTGATAATAGAGTCACCAAGAATAACTGACTCCTGTGGGACCAGTGCATTCTGCCTTGGAGATTGCCGCTGTGTTGCCTGATGCCCAGGAGTGAGCTCTGGCGTTGAGTTGGGCTGCTGAGAGCTTGAAGGGGCCCCTCATATTAATTTCTTCGAGGACATCTACCCTACACTTCAAGCTGTCATAGATGCCCATTAGAACGCTGAGTTGATGCCTAATTTTTACACGCTCTCTGCACCTGGCACACACAAAGACACGAGAACTGAAATACTTAATTAAGCGAAAGATAAAAAAAGCATGGTTGAAGTCTGTTGTATGACACACACATTGCTTCATAATGATAAATATAAGCAGATATGTAATAAAACTGTTGATTGGAAAAGCTGAGTATCTATTAATGTTGGCAAACAGGGGGGGGGGAAAGACTTCTATTCATTTACAAAAGCAAAGAAAGAAAGTAAATTGAATAGTTCCCCCAGAGGCGTAGTTAGGTTTTTGGTGCCCTTGGCAAATCCTTGGCTACGTGCCTGTTTTTTGATAAATGGTAACATCATAATAAGTACTCTCAGACTTCTGTTTAATGAAATTCTTTATAGCGAAATTTTCTATTTAGCGAATTTTTTTGAATTTCTCTTGGTAATTACATTTTAAATAGTTTCCGTTGAACGAAAAAAAATTTCATACAACGAATATATGACAATAGACAAATGGGTATGCATTGTTCAAACTTCTGGCCTTCAAACAATTTAGGCAATAGTTATTATATATATAGTAACATAAGATTATTAAATTGCAACAAAGCTTAATTTTTCTTGCTTTAGTGTCTACAAAGTTTGTAATAATTTCATCAGAGTCTATTTTGCTAGCAAGTTCATGGTCAATTAAAAGGAGACATAGATGTGATATGCATTCTTGTCCCGATGCTGATCTCACATAATTCTTAACAAGTTTAACCTGCTGAAACTTCTTTTGTCAGTGGCTATTGTTGTTAGCATTGCAAGGAATATTTTAATAGCTTTTTAAATATTTGGATAGGATTCTTGCTGCTCCGATTTAGCCAATATCAGGGTGTTTCAAAAGTGATGCTCAATAATTTAAAGGTGAACTGTACAGACTGCAATATGCAAAAAAGAGCCTAGTAAACATTGGTCCTTAGTCTATACAGTGTTGGGATCCACCACTGACTTGTCTGTTTAGGTTAGGTTATGCTTATTCTCTCCCTTTCCGCTCTCTCAAGGCTCTGAGACGTAGCAGGCATACTAGTACTTGTCAAAGGATAGTCAATGGGGAAAGAGGTTACAGCAATGAAGAGTATGTGGACATGCACTTCATGTATGGTAAAGCCAGTGGCAGTGCACTCGAGGCTGCTCATTTGTATTAAGCATTTCCCTGCTGAAGGCAGCCCAACAGGCGCACGTTCATCAGGGTACATCAATGCCTTAGGGAACATGGGCGCTTCGCACATGGGGTACGAGCAGGTAGGCCCAGAAGCATAATAGCTGAAGTTGAGGAAAGGGTGTTAGAAAGAATAGAACAAAATTCAGGAATTTCGACAGGGAGGGTTGCTCTGCAAGAGCGTGTACTGAGTCATAGCAGTGTATCGTAAATCTAACATTGCCAATTACTGTACCCCTACCATATCCAGTGTGTACAAGGTCTCAGGAATACAGACTACCCTCCCAGAGTGAACGTCTGCCAGTGAATGCAACAATAGTGTGTCCTGAACCCCCAATTTTTAAACAACATTTTGTTCACTGACAAAGCTGGGTTTGCTCGTGATGGTATTTTTAATTTTCATAACTGTCACATTTGGTCCAACGAAAATCGTAATGCAATTCACGAGTCAAGACATCAGCAACATTTCTTGTTGAATGTCTGGAGATCTAATCGGACCACACTTTCTGCTAAACAGGCTAACAGGAGAGCTGTACTTTCAGTTTCTGCAGAATGTTTATCCAGACCTCCTTGATGATGATAATGTTCCACTTCAGCAATGCCAGAACATGTGATTTATGCATGATGGTGCACCGGCACATTTTGCTCGAGTTTTGACCCTTTTTACATGACCCCAGATTTTCATATCTGGGGTCATGTAAAAAGCTTGGCGTACACTTCTGACATTAACACAGTTGAGAAATTGCAGCGTTGGGTTAAAGGAGCCTTTTAGCAAATCAGAAATGACCCAGGATTTGCAACTCAATGCAGAGAAGACTACAAAGCTGAGTATGGATGCAGCTTTGTAGTCTTTGTAGTGTACGGATACAAGGACAGCATTTTGAACACCTTTTGTAACCTCCTGTAACATGTAACATCCGTAAAATCCTGTGGTGTTGAAACCAAAAATTAAAAATGTATTATCTTATATTTAATAAAACAACCCTTAGCAAAGGATTCACAGCTCTTTGCTAAACTAGTGCTCCCATAGTCAGTGGCGGATCTGAACAAAAAGTGTGCATTATCTCGAAAACAGTTCATTTGCGGCCCAATGTTCATTGGGACTTTTTTGCTTATTTTAGTTTGTACTTTTCACCTTTAAATTATTGACCATCATTTTTGAAACACTCTGTATTTAAAATATCTAAGTGATAAATTGTATGGGACATTTTTTCTTTTTTTTTTTATATTTCAGTTACTTGGTGTTTAAAGCATTTGATTTCAATTTTAAATTGGTCTTGATTAATTTCAGAGTATTTTTCAGACAATAAAATAGCTTTAGTTTCTAAATCCTGACTTGTCATTGAATGGAATGCTTCGCCAGTCAAAAAATTCTCGCAATCTACCTCCACTAGCAATGTGCAGAAGCAACAGTCCCACCAGTGATCGCTTGGTCACTGGTTGGCACCGCTCCTGCCTCCACGTGGCAGGGCCAGTAACCTGGGAGAAGGACGTTCCTCTCCCAGGGGGCTAAAAGGAGCAACAATGTATTGGAATGATTATCCACCACTAGAACCAACAGGATCTTGTCATACTGACACCCATAAAAGGGAACATGATATAGATCTTTCAAAAAGAATGAGAACGGATTCAAACAAATCAGAGCCACCAACTTTTGTGATAGTGCATTCATTATCAACTCAGCCGGTAAGCAGACTCTTACCTTTGTTATTCAGAGATGTCTCTAAAATGCGGTAGGTACACCAAAAACAGTAAAACGACTTCAGTCAGGAGACCTATTAATTGAAACTACACAAGCAAGGCATTCAGAATTATTATTAAAAATGTCCTCTATAAGTGGAATCCCAATCAAAGTGACGCCACATAACACATTGAACTGCTCAAAAGGAGTGATAAGTAAGTGGGATCTATTGAATATCACCGAAGAGGAGATAGTTCTGGAATTACATGAAAAGAAAGTAACACAAGCAAGGCGAATTATGATTCAGAAGGATGATAAACTTGTTCCAATGCAAAATATTATTTTGACTTTTACTACACCTAATTTGCCAACTTCAGTTAAGGCAGGGTATCTGCACTGCCAAGTCCGTTCATATATTCTGAATCCCTTAAGATGTTTCAAATGCCAAAAATTTGGTCATTCTCAAACAACGTGCAGAGGCAAAATTACATGTCCTATTTGTGGGTCAAAAAATCATGCTCAAGTAGAGTGTATAGAAACGTCTCTTGAATGTCCGAATTGCAAGAGGGCTGTTTGTTAGTTGTTATTTGGTTTTTAGGAGCATTAGCAACTAAGGCCATATTGCTCCGGGGATATTTGGTGGTCATGGGCTCGAACCCCAGTCTAATCAATAAGCGTGATTTAAGCCCAATTTTAACAAATCTACAGTAACTTATCATCCCCTGGGGCTTTCTGATTCTTCATTTTCTTCAATGCATGTTCTACCTCATCAGGAAGAATATTGGGTATGTCATATGTGTTGCTAATTTGCAAACCATCTTCCCCACTGCTGGCATCATTCCCTTGCTCCTTGTATAATTCTCTATAGTAGTCTTCTGCTATTTGAATTATGCCTTCTCTGCTGTTTATAAGTAAGCCATCGCTATTCTTCAGTTTCATTTGTCTTTCTGTATTACTGCTCATGGCTGATGATTTAAGTCCTTTGTTTTCCCTTATTGCTTGTTCTACTTTTCTTGTGTTAAATCTTCTTATATCCTTTATGAGGCTCTTTCTAATGGCTTTGCATTACTCAGTATACTCAATTTTTTCCTTGTCAGTGTTTACATTGCTCTTCATTTTTCGCCTTTGGTTCATCATAACAAGTGTTTCTTGACTAATTTTTTCTTCTTTGGATTTCTTTTTCCTTATAGGTTTCTTGGGCTTTATCACTTTCAGAAAGTTGTAATATTCCTTGTCGATATCTTGGTCCTGAGCAGTCTGCAGAAGCTAAACTTGTTCTTAAGTTCCAGTACATACTGCTTTTTTCTCCTCTTCTGTTATCTCAAAGACCTTTGTATTATTTACTTGAGTCAGTTTTTTCCTTTCCTTTCCTACATCTATATCAACTGTACATCTTACCATTCTGTAATCACTTCCAACATTAACCTTATTCAGGAAGGTAACATCATTCACAATATATCTTCTGTTAGTGAGGATGAAGTTGATTTCATTAGTAGTTAATCCATTTGGACTCTTCCATGTCCACTTTCTGTTCACCCTTTTCTTGAAAAAAGTGTTCATTACTGACAGTCCTTGAGATTCTGCAAATTCCACAAGTCTTTCACCTCTTTCATTTCTTTCACCAATTCCAAAATTTCCTATAGTTCCCATTTCTGCGCTGTTTTGTCTTTTTCCAACCTTAGCATTGACGTCTCCCATTATAATAGTGTAGTGGGTTTTCTGCTCATCTAGAAGACTCTCAATTTCGGTGTACATTTCTTCAACCTCTTCATCATCATGGCTCGATGTTGGTGCATAAATCATTATAATCTTTAGCTTGTATCTCTTAGAAATCTTGAGTATTAGTCTTGATACTCTTGGTGATGTACTTTTGAATTCCAAAATGTTGTTTTTAAAATCTTTATGGACCAGAAACCCAGCTCCACCTTCACTCCTTTCACTGTTTCCATTGGTGTACAGCAGATTTCCACTTGATAAACTTATAAGTGATTCATTTCTTCTTCTTGTGTCAGCCAAACCGATGATATTCCAATTCACATTTTCTAATTCCTTTTCCAGCTCTAATATCCTATCTTCACCGATGAGTGATCTTACGTTATAACAGGCCAAGTTTAGTTTCCGTGCCAAAATGGAGCAACCCAAAATTATCAAGCTGTCGCAACCCAAACAGAGGTGTCAATTCTGCCTAACACATCCATTGCAGAATGGGCGTGATCTGTATTGTTTGCAAATGAGCCTACTAACAAACCTGTTTCAGTTGATGAAACAAGCAATACCCCAATCTCAGTTCCATTTAATACATCATGTGATAAAGTACTAGATATACCGTAGGCGATATACCGTACTAGATAGCGTTAGTTGAACTTTGTTAGCAGTTAAATTGTACGTTTAAATAAATACATATAACGACTTAGATTACAAACGTAATATAATTAATAACATAACAAAATTAATTAATAAATTAATAGAATCATGACTCAGACCACAGCAGCAAAGCAAAAGGCTCAAGCTAATGGAAGTGCTGTGGCTCAGAGCAGAACTGAGGGGGGCAGTTGTCCTCTGACTCACAGCCTTATAAAATGCACTGTTTGCTTGATGTTTGCAGAGCAATCGGGTACGGGACATGATACTGCCAAGGGGGATGTCTTTGTGTGTGCGCGATGCAAGGAGTGTATCGATATCAGGCAACAACTCGGCGTTCTTGTGGGCCTATAGGAGAGCTTGAAGGACAGGGTGGATGCCCTCGAAGAAACTAAATTGAGAGGCCCATCAAGCTCTCAGCTGCCCACATCAACGCCAGAGCTTGCACTTGGGCATCGCGTGACACAGAGAATGCGCTGGTCCCGAAGGAACTAGTAGTTGTTGGTGACTCTATTGTCAGGGAAACGGGGAACATGCTTTGTAAAAAAGATAGGTGGAACAGGACCAGGGTATGTCTGCCAGGGGCAAAGGTTGATGATGTTGTAGAGCGAATATCATCTTTTAAGGGCACAAAAGGTGATATAGTTGTACACGTTGGCACTAATAATATTAAGAGTAGGAGACCGGCGGAATTACTTAACAAGTACAGGTCACTGTTGAACAAAAGCCGAGAATTAGGGTTGAATTTGAAAGTGTCTGCAATTCTGCCCAGACACGATAGGAGGGAGTATATGATGAGAGCCTTGTCGATCAATTCGGCCCTGGAAAGATTGTGCAAGGCTCAAGGGGTAGAATTTTTTTCAGCCTGGACTGTACTTGTTAACAGGAGAGATTGCTTCTACAGGGATGGGATACACTTAAATAGAAAGGGTGCAAGAATATTTGCTGATGCTATCGAGGCAGTGTTAGGTGGGTCGGAAAACTGCTAGCTTGGGGGGAGACAAAGACCAATAGATTGACAGTAGCCACTGGCAGAGGTGAAAGAGATTCTTGCACTGCTTCTATTAGAATGAGCAGAAGCCTGAAAAACAAGATGCATGGTATTTCAGAGACTGCTGGGAGCCATTGCGGTACAAGTAAACACATGGGTTGTGTTAGGGTAGCTAAGAATAGAAACAGGTGCAGGTATAATTGCGTGTACACCAATGCTAGGAGTTTAGTAAATAAATTTGATGAATTTGAGGTATTGCTCAAAACATCGAAGGCAGATATAGTTGGGATATCAGAGACGTGGTGTCACACAGATATAAGGAATGCAGAACTGCAATTTGGGGAGTACAACGTCTACAGAAAGGATAGACAGGATAGGAAGGGAGGAGGGGTTATGTTATTAGTTAAGAAACACATAAAAACCAAGGAAGTGAAGCCAGTCGACATCGCTGGACAGTGCAGTGTGGAGTCAGTTTGGTGTGACATAAACATTGGGAGATCAAAATTGAGAGTAGGAGTGTGCTATAGGCCTAATGACTCTGATGAGTATAATAAGGAACTGTACAGGGAAATAGAGTGGGCCAGTAAATCAGAGTGTCTTATAATGGGAGATTTTAATTTCCCAGATATTGACTGGAATTTGGGGGCTGGTTACTCACACACTAGCAGGACTTTTGTGGATTTATTGGATGATTGTTTTCTACATCAGCATGTTCGGGAGGCAACTAGAGGGAGTAATACTCTTGATTTGATTGTCAGCAGTGATTCTTCATGCATTAAGAATCTGCAGATAAATGAACCACTAGGTGGCAGTGATCACAGTGTGCTGAAGTGGGATTTACTCAAAGAGGTAACTACCATTAGGGGTAAAGGGAAGGGTTATTGGTTCCGTAAAGGCGACTACGATGGACTGAGACAGTATTTAAATTCTATACAGTGGGACCAACTGATGATGTTACCAACAGCAAATTCAAAATGGGAAGCATTCAAAGAACTTATCTTGGAAGCTACTAGGCTTTACATACCAACTAAGAAATATTGTTCAAGGTTTAGGCCAAAATGGATGTCAGATGAACTAATGAGGCATATGGCAGAGAAGAAAAATGCATGGGATACATACAAATTAACACATGACACAGAAGCCTATGATAGATACAAGTTGATATGCAACCAAGTTACAAAGGAGGTTAGGCAGGCGAAGGCAGATTACGAGAAATCCTTGGCAAGGGATGCAAAGAAAAACAGCAAAGATTTCTTTACTTATGTAAACTCTAGAAGGAAGGGGATGGATCAGATTGGTCCACTTGATATTGATGGGTCAAGTGTTGATGATCCTGCTCAGGTAGCTAACAAACTAAATGAATATTTTCCATCGACATTCACACATGAGGAGTTATTCAGCGAGGGGAATGCCAGAGGTGTATTCAACTCTAGCAGTAAGCTACAGAATCTTGAAATAACTGGGAGTAAAGTGGAGGAGAAACTGTTGAAGATAAACACAAGAAAGGCACCCGGGGTGGATGGGATCTATCCAGTTATATTAAAGGAGGCAGCAAAGGAAGTAAGCAAACCCTTAGCCATAATTATGAGAGCTTCCTTGGACTCAGGGGAGGTACCCATAGACTGGAAATGTGCAAATGTGACCCCAATTCACAAAGGAGGATCAAAGGCTGACACAAGTAATTATAGACCTGTGAGCTTAACTTCTGTTCCAGGAAAATTAATGGAGGCACTGGTTAAAGAAGCACTGCAGGATCATTTAGACAAGACTTCAGTTATAGCTCAGACACAGCATGGTTTTGTTAAGGGGAAGTCTTGCCTGACCAACTTGATTGGATACTATGATGCAGTCACAAAAGAACTGGATGCAGGGAATAACTTTGATATTATATACTTGGATCTTAGAAAGGCATTTGATACTGTTGCACATGGAAGACTGCTACACAAATTGGAGCAGTGTGACATTGGAGGCAAATTGCTGCTATGGATAAAGGGGTGGTTGAGGGGGAGAAGACAGAGAGTGGTAATCAATGGACACTGCTCATCGTGGACTGATGTTATTAGTGGAGTCCCTCAGGGCTCAGTGTTGGGTCCATTATTGTTTTCTGTATTTATAAATGATATTGATGATGGTATATCGGGCTTAATGTCCAAGTGTGCAGACGATACAAAGGTTGGCAGGGTTGTCAAGGACACTACTGACACTATGCTGCTGCAACAGGATCTGGAAAGGTTGAGCAGATGGGCTGAGAGGTGGCAAATGAAGTTTAACATTGATAAATGTAAAGTACTACACATGGGAAACAGCAACCCCAGAGCAATGTGTCAACTCTGTGGTACTACACTGACAGTGGTAGAGAATGAAAGGGACTTGGGGGTGGTTGTGCAGGCAGATATGAAGTTCTCTGAGCAGTGCAGACGGGCTGCAAGAGTAACTCATGGAGTATTGTCAATGATATTCAGGAATTTTTCCAGCAGGGATAAGGAGGTGATTATTCCATTGTATAAGGCGATGGTCAGGCCACACCTAGAGTACTGTATGCAGGTCTGGAGGCCTCATTTCAAGAAGGATGTAGAGCTGCTGGAACGAGTACAGAGAAGGGCAACAAGATTAGTGAATGGAACAAAGGGGTGCTCTTACGAAGAAAGGCTTAAGTTTTGCAAATTACAGTGTCTGGAGACCAGGCACCAGCGAGGTGATCTGATAGAGGTGTATAAAGCCTTGAATGGTTTAAGCATGCTCAATGCTGATGGGATTCTTCCTCTAGCTCAGAAAAATCACCTGAGAGGGCATAAATTCAAATTGAGGAAAGACAGATGTAGGATAGACGTGCGGAAATTTGCCTTTAGCCAGCGGGTGGTTGGTTGGTGGAACAGACTTCCATCCCTTGTGGTGGAGGTTGATAGCCTAAATAAGTTTAAGGCTCAGCTGGACAGGTATTTTGAACGAACAGAGGGGTGAAGTTGAAGTGTGTTTTTTTTTTTTTTTTTTTTTTTTTTTTGGCTGATGCTGCATAAGCTTGCTTTCTTGCATCAAATGCCTCTACTAATGCTAAAGTACAAAAGAAACCGCAAAGGCAACGCACCACTGAATCCCCACATTCAAATTCAAGGAACATGGACAATGAAGATGTAAATGTACAAGAAGAAACAATCCTTGATCTTCATGTAGAAGATGACATGGAGACTGGATTTCACCTATTGGAACTGGTAATGTAGAAGAGAGTACAGATTACGGATGCCCTTCCTTTTTAGCATTAGCATTAGTAAGGCATATGATGCAATTAAGCAAGCTTATGCAGTATCAGCCAAAAAAAAAAAAAAAACACGCTCCCATTTCACCCTCCGTTCTTTCCAAGTACCTGTCCAGCTCAGCCTTATATTTATTTAGGCTATCAACTTCCACAACAAAGGATGGAAGTCTGTTCCACCAACCAACCACCTGCTGGCTAAAGGCAAACTTTCGCACATCTATCCTACATCCAGTGGTGGGATTCAAATAATTTAACAACCGGTTCGCTGCCCTAATGACCGTTCTAGGTATAAAAAAACTATATACCGAAAGGTAGTTTATTATTTCATGCAGTTAATACTTAAATAAGAACAATAAAAAAATCTACAAAACTAGATTATGTTATAAGAAAGAGTATTAAAATATTAATGAAAAAATATTAAATAATACCTGACAAAAAACAATAAAACTGTTATTGCTTCTTGATTGGTGGCCTTACTTGCAATTTCGCTTTTATCCGAGCATCATGGGCTGAGTGATTTATCCTTAACCATCTTTTCACTGTAGGAGTAGGATCCCATTCCTTTAGAGGTACGCCAATTAGTCTAATAGTCATTGTGTTTGATATATTAGAAACAGTTAGGCGACTTCTCTTCTCTGTACATATTATGTTCATCTTTGAAAAACCCCTTTTCCACTTCTGCTGAACTTACAGCAATTGTTCTGACAATACTTTTAGCTCTTTGAACACTTTCAGGAATTGCATAATTCTGGAAATTTTTTTAAACGTTTTCCACGAAATATCGATAATCATTAAAATCAATTTGGTAATTAAAAATGTCAATAAATACGAGCAGTTGTTCTTCAGCTGCTTTCCACGGAACTAGTACTTCTTCAATATTCCAGTAATCTGGCTCCAAAAAATTGAGAAATTGTAATTTATTCCTATCTTGAAATTGGCTACAACTTGCTTTTAACAATCCATTAGTCTTTTTTTTTTTTTTTTCAAATTCGTTACGATGTTTTCTAAAAGTCTTTCCCGGGGAAGCCCGACAAATCGATTGATTTTATACAAATTTTATATTTTTGAAGGTTTCTGAAGTAATTAATTCATCAGCTTTTTTTTTTCGTATGGACCCTTTTCCTTTCCGAGCATTTGAAATGCTTTAATAGATCTTATCACGGTTTTTCAGCCTTTAGTATGCCTATGTTTCTTGTTTGCAGTGCATTTGAAAGAAGAGAAATTTAGTTTAAAATATCAATCAATTTATTTATTTAGTATGATGTGATCAATACACGAAGGAACCAGTTTTTTCTTGCTTCCTTCGTGTATCGTGGCCGGGATATCCAACCAACCGGTTGGTTCGGCACATCGTGATATCCTGCCCAAGGCGGGAATCGAACCCGCGACCTTTGGGTTGCCAGGCAGGCACTTTACCTACCCGGCTAGCCCGGTCGGCATCAATCAATCATCAATGCCAAATCAGTTATAAAATATATTTTTTCAAGACGGGCAGCCATACCTAAGTACTTTTTTTATTTGAATAAAAACAGTGATGTAGCACTGGATAAGCGTGCCACAGCTAGGGTTGACCTTAAACTACAGTCAGCCCATCTTGGTCCCAAAACTCTACTAATCTTTATAATTTAAATTCCAAGTTGTTCGGATATTTTGGAAAGTTCAATTTGGTTCTTATCGGATTGATGAAAAATAGTATATATCTTATCAATAAATATTTTAAAATGATTTACTTGCTTTATTTCCTTTATCGAATCATCTAAAACAAGATGGAGGCGATGATTCAAACAGTGCCATATTATTATGTTTGGAAACTCTTTTGCAATCCTAGTGCTCACTCAAGATTTTCTCTCAAGCATAACATTGGCACCATCGGAGCAAAATCCTATTAAATTTTTTTCTAGGTAGTTCTTAGTAAGCCCAACATTATTTAAACTTTCCATAACTGAAGAACATATTGTCTCTGCATCTTGTTTTTCCAATTCAACTAGTTCAGTGAAAATTGTTGGCGATGTAACTGAATCCTCAACTTTTAAGAAAAGTATAATAACTGGTTTGCAGGATATCGTTGAAGCTTCGTCAATAATCAAACATATTTTCAGATTATTTTCAATAATTTTATTAAATATTTCTTTTTTAATTTCCTTTGCAATGAAATCAACTACTTTCACAGCAGTTTTACGAGAATGTGTTCCTATTCCCATATGTAATCCATTTTTAATTTGCACTTCTATCACATCTTCTATGTTTGAAAACGGTTTACATCTTTTTTCCAGCCTATAAACTGTATTAAATACTCTACAAGTAGCACTTAAATATTTTTCACTCACCGTATCTATTACTTTTGTTATTGACTCATCCTCACATTGTTTTAAGTTTGCTTTACAAATATTATGAGCTTTTTGATGAAAAAATGTTCTTTCATATTTTTCCTTAGAGAAACCTGGTGTACCTCTTTATTTTATCCTGATGCCATTCTTTTGACACATGAACACTTTTCTCTTTTATAAAGTCATATTTTGCACAATACTCACAACCTAACTTTTTATTAAAAATTACCAGTCCGTCATATTTTCCTTTAAAATTGTTATAATGTTGCACTGTCCAGCATTCAGGAAGATTATTTTCAATTTTGGAGTTATTGTTTTTTATTTCAATAATTGACGTTCTGCTTTCTTCAAGTTGGAGTGGTTGTGCTTGTGACTGTTTTCTACCATCCAAGGTCAATTCTGATTTTGGTTTCTTATTGAAAAAATCTGTCAAACTCTGTTGCCTTTCAAACTCTCTCTTCTCTGTTGCCTTTTCATCCTTTTAAGGGCTACTTGCAAAAAAATTTAAAAATGTTTTATTTTACTATATTATAGAGCAGGAGCGGATATGTGCCTATATATTTGAATATTTTTACTGGTTCTGCCCATGTTTGGTCACATCATAAACTTTTATAAACAAAGCACTGTGCTTATACCATTGATAAACATCAGTCAGAACATGCATTTTCTTCATTTTATCGATACTAAACGAAAATTTATTGCTGAATTAATAAATGACATAGGCTATGCAGATTAAATGTGATAGAATAATGTGTACGATAAACCTGTTTGTCACGGGATAAAAACGTCTTAATTACCACGTGCACACTAGCATAAGGATTCCAACATGGAAGAACATTCTTCCACGGCTTCCGAAATGGGCGATAAGATAACCCTTTAAATCTATATTTCTCTTGGTTCGTTGTGTCCTAGCTTCCTATAGTTTTTATTGATTGGGGAACACCAACGCACTCATAATATCTTGTGCGAATTTAGGGCGTAACACAAAGCTGAAACAAATGACAGTCACCCCCCAGTTGTTTGGCACTTTTTCTCTCTAGGTTATGTTTGTTTACTTAAGTTACAAACGCGAGGGAATAAAAATGTAGTATTTCATCAAAGATATGATGAGTTTTATGAAATGAATAAATAAATATTACAAGCATAGTTCCGTCTAATTTTTTTCACCTATGGACGGAATGAACATTACTACGGGCACTTGAAATACGCTGTTGCGTAGATGAACATTAAAAGAGTAAGGAATGTAAATTTGTGATTTCCACATTGGGTGGCTGCTCAGGGGCCCACCTTATAGAGAACCCCGATCACAAGTGCCATTTTAACAACCGGTTCGCCGAACTAAACAAAAAATTAGGTATCGGTTCTACCGAACCGGTGCGAACCGGCTGAATCCCACCACTGCCTACATCTATCTTTCCTCAATTTGAATTTATTCCCTCTCAAATGATTATTCTGAGCAAGAGGAAGAATTCCATCAGCATTGAGCATGCTCAAACCATTCAAGGCTTGATACACCTCAATCAGATCACTTCGCAGGTGCCTGGTCTTCAGACACTAATTTGCAAAATTTAAGCCTTTCTTCGTAAGAGCAACCCTTTGTTCCATTCACTAATCTGGTTGCCCTTCTCTGTACTCGTTCGAACAGCTCTACATCCTTCTTAAAATGAGGCCTCCAGATCTATATATAGTACTCAAGGTGTCGCCTGACCATTGCCTTATATAAGGGGATAATCACCTCATTATCCTTGCTAGAAAAATTCTGTATATCATTGACAAGACACTATGACCTACTCTTGCAGACTATCTGCACTGCTCAGAAAACTTTATATCTGCCTGCACAATTACCCCAGGTCCTTTTCGTTCTCTACCACTGTCAGTGTAGTGCCACAGAGTTGATACGTCACTCTGGGGTTGCTGCTTCCAATATGTAGTACTTTACATTTGTCAATGTTAAACTTCATTTGCCACCTCTCAGCCCATCTGTTCAACTTTTCTAGATCCTGTTGCAGAAGCGTACTGTCATTAGTGTCCTTAACAACCCTGCCAACCTCGTATCGTCTGCAAACTTGGACATTAAGCTTGATATACCATCATCAATATAATTTATAAATACAGAAAACAATAATGGACCCAAAACTGAACCCTGAGGGACGCCACTAATAACATTTGTCCACGATGAGCAGTGTCCATTGATTACCACTCTCTGTCTTCTCCCACTCAACCATCCCTTTATCCATAGCAGCAATTTACCTACAATGCCACACTGCTCCAATTTTTGCAGCAGTCTTCCATGTGCAGCAGTATCAAAAGCCTTTCTAAGATCCAAATATATGATATCAAAGTTATTCCCTGCATCCAGCTCTTTTGTGACCACATCATAGTATCCAATCAGATTGGTCAGACAAGACTTCCCCTTAACAAAACCATGCCTGTCCGAGCTATAACTGAAGTCTTGTCTAGATGATCCTGCAGTGCTTCTTTAACCAGTGGCTCCATTAATTTCTGTGTAACAGAAGTTAAACTAACAGGGCTATAATTACTTGTGTCACACTTTGATCCTCCTTTGTGAATTGGGGTCACATTTGCACATCTCCAATCCATGGGTACCTCTCCTGAGTCCAAAGAAGCTCTCACAATTTCTCCTCTACTTTCCTCTCAGTTGTTACAAAATCATCCAGCTCACTGCCAGAGTTTAACTCGCCTCTGGTATTCCCCTCCCTGAATAACTCCTCATGGGTGAATGTTGATGCAAAATACTCATTTAGTTTGTTAGCTACCTGACAAGGATCATCAACAGTTGAACCATCAATATCTAGTGGACCAATCTGATTCATCCCTTTCCTTCTAGAGTTTACATAGGTAAAGAACTCTTTTCTGTTTTTCTTGGCATCCTTTGCCAAGAATTTCTCATAAGCTGCCTTTGCCTGCCTAATCTCCTTTGTGACTTGGTTACAGACCAACTTATATCTATCATAGGCTTCCATGTTGCCCATTAATTTATATGTATCCCATGCATTTTTCTTCCCTGCCACATGTCTTATTAGTTCATCTGACATCCATTTAGGCCTAAACCTTGGAACAATATTTCTTAGTTGGTATGTAAAGCCTAGTAGCTTCCAAGATAAATTCTTTGAATGCTTCCCATTTTGAATTTGCTGTTGGTAACTTTATCAGTTGGTCCCAGCGTATAGAATTTAAATACTGTCTCATACCACCGTAGTCACCTTTACGAAAGCAAAAACACTTCCCTTTACCCCTGATGGTAGTTACCTCTTTGAGTAAATCCCACTTCAGCACACTGTGATCACTGCCACCTAGTGGTTGCTTTATCTGCAGATTCTTAATGCATGAAGAATCACTACTGATAATGAGATCAAGCTTATTACTCCCTCTGGTTGCCTCCCAAACATGCTGATGTGGAAAACAATCATCCAATAAATCCACAAAAGCCTTGTCAGTGCGTGAGTGACCAATCCACAAATTCCAGTCAATATCTGGGAAATTAAAATCCCCCATTATAAGACGCTCTGATTTACTGGCCCACTCTATTTCCCTGTACAGTTCCTTATTATACTCATCAGAGTCATTAGGCCTATAACACACTCCTACTCTCAATTTTGATCTCCCAATGCTTATGCCACACAAAACTGACTTGACACTGCACTGTCCAGCGATGTCGACTGTCTTCACTTCCATGGATTTTATATGTTTCTTAACTAATAGTATAACTCCTCCTCTCTTGTGTATCCTTCCTGTACACATTGTACCCCCCAAATTCCAGTTCTGGATTCCTTATATATGTGTGACACCACGTGTCTGATATTCCAACAATATCTGCCTTTGTTGTTCTGAGCAATATCTCAAATTCATAAAATTTATTTACCAAACTCCTAGCATTGGTGTACATGCAAGTATACATGCACCTGTTCCTATTCTTAGCTACCCTAATACAACCCATGTGTTTACTTGTAGCGCAATGACTGCCAGCAGTCTCTGAAATACCCTGCATCTTGTTTTCCAGGCTGCTGCTCATTCTAATAGAAGCAGTGCAAGAATCACTTTCACCTCTGCCAGTGGCTACCGTTAACCTCTTAGTCTTTGTATCCCCCCCCCAAGCTACCAGTTTTTCAACCCACCTAACACTATGTCGCCACATGGATGGCGTGCCCCTAACTAGCAGTCTAATTGTTTGAAAAAAGATACATAGATGACTTACCTGGGTTCTTGAAACTGACCAGCTGCTAAACAAGTGTCATAGTTTGGATTCCGACAAAATAGAACCACTTTGGATCTCATGTTGAAAGCAGAGACTAATATCCATAATGCTTATGTGAAAAATGAACATATATTGAAAAAGCTTTTGGTACAACCTGGAAGTATGGCATATTGCAAGGACTTTACTCCCTAGGATTACAAGGACATTTACCAAACTTCATCCAAAACTTTCTTCAACACGGAACCTTTCGAGTACATTACCAAACAGTGCTTTCTCGTATCTTTACTCAGGAAGAAGGGATCCCGAAAGGAGTAATACTTAAGTGCTACTGTTTTTTCATTTCACTTAGGCAGAACTCGCCATAACTCAGAACATTCACAATACTGTAGAACTGTATGTGTGCGCCGATTATCTCACTATATCTTGCAGTTCAAAAAATATTCATACCTTTGAAAGACAGCTACAACTATCCTTAAATAAACTAGAAATGTGGACAATGCAAAATGGGTATCGTATATCTTAACAAAAAACAGTTGCAATTCACTTCTGCAAAAAACGCAAGATGCATCCAGAACAACTCTGTAGAACTTGGGCCAAATTATCACCTGATCCCTCTCACCAGTAATCTTCGTTCCCTAGGTTTAATGCTGGACACCAAACTTAACTTCGTTTCTCACATAACATATCTCCGAACTGTCTGCCTGGAAAAACTTGACTTTCTTAGATCCATTTCTGCATATTCTCTTCTACATCTGTATTGTGCCCTTATCAGGTCTCGTCTAGATTATAGTGTTGTTGTCTATGACTCGGTTAGGAAAAGTTCACTGATTAGACTGAATTCCATCCAACACCGTGCCCTCCGAACTGCTCTACGAGTGAAGAGCATCCCCTGTCCAAAGTATTTATGTAGAGGCACGTGTACCTCCACTTCACCTTAGAAGGAAAATGCTGCTCCTCAATTATGCAGCCAAAATTCGAAGTCTTCCAGACCATCCTCTTCGACCAATGCTTTTCAATCCAGATTAGACTGCATTCTATAACAGCAAACCGGCAGAAAATAGATCCACTGGTATTCATCTAAAAGATTTATTTCATACCCGGAACTTTCAATTTGGCAATATACATCAATATCTTCAAACAGGTGTTTGAGTGTAATTATTGTAGTAATATACATCAAGAGACCGATGTACCTGGTCCACCCTGGTCTGTAAATCTCATTCACTGTGATACCTATTTTCATCAATTGGGTACAAAATGTCTCAAAAATGCGAGTATAAAATAACTTCATAACGGCCATGCACTTAACAATGCTCCAAGTTCATTAAAATATACAGATGGTTCAAACACAGACTCTGCTGTTGGTGCTGCAGCTGTCTTTTCTTCTTTTAGGGTTTCCATATCACTACCAGTTGAATGTAGCAGTTATACTGCAGAATTATATGCAATAAAATTAGCCTTAGAGAATATTAACACTTTCCACAGTGCTATCAGTGTAATATACGCCGATTCCATGAGTGCCATCTCTGCATTGGACAATAAGTTTTCAATATATCGCATCCCATCATAAAACAATCTTATCCTGTATAAATTATCTACGAAGTAAAAATCACTCAATGAAATTTTGCTGGATCTCAGGGCATTCTGGTATCACAGGTATTGAGAGAGCAGATCAGGTAGCCCAACAGCCGAACAGGACAACATCAGCAAATTATCATGTGCCTTATATAGATTATTTAAAGAATATCAAAAAAGTATGTACAATTCAGTGGACCAAAATCTGGAGGTCACAAATAAACAACAAATTGCTCCAAATCAAAGAGAAACCAGAATTATGGAATTCTAGCAGACAGGAAGAGAGATTACTAGCGAGATTACATATAGGGCATACACACCCAACCCATATGTACCTGTTCATGGAGGATGACCCACTGCTATGCATGCACTTTTCATCACCACTTTCTTTCAAACATATACTCTTAGACTGTACACATTATGGTCATATCAGAAAACGTGCTTTCCTTTCACTCTCAAGATTGCAAGGATCTGTATCACTTGTCCATATTGTTGGAAATAATGCAAATATAAATGAACTGTTTAGCTTTCTTAAGCAAATACAAATATATGAGTTCCTATGATGCGAAAATCAGACCGATTTAATACATAAAATTATAACATAAGAATAGGCACATTTTGGCTCCAGTTGCCCTTGTGCTCCAAACCATCCATACCAATACCCAATACACAATGTGTGAATTGAGAACTGCTCTACATTCCAGCATGCGATGGAATGTAGCGGTTGCCTGATTGGTCCCTTCAGAGTTATTTTTTAAACGGCTAATAGATCTATGCTGCTATGCAGTACATACTGCATAGCAGCATAGCTCTGTTTAAGGATGATGCATGCAGGCTTGCATCACCCTCTGATGAAACATGGCATTTGGCGAAAATTAATTTTCACCCCACCCTTTTCTTTCATCCTGATGTGGCATCATTTAGGGGTGCCATTTCGTCAACTAACCTTGGATGTCGAAATAATTTGGCACGGAACTGATGTGGCCTGTAAGTGGCGCCCTTCTGATACTGCCACCCTTGGCACCTGCCCCAATGCCAAGACGTTCCTACGCTACTGGTTCCCCTGCATGGTGGTATGATTGACAATCCAGCTGAAGTTGTGGCTGAGTTAGACAGGTATTTTGCAACTGTATCTTTACTATTGAAACCACATTATCATCGAGAGGAGATAGTGAAGCTGACAGGAGTAGTTGAACCTTTGTAAAATAAGTGGCAATAATGATATAAAACAAGTGTCTGTCTGTATAGCTACTGAAGGTAGCTATACAGACAGACTGGTCTGTACTTGCTAACAGGCAGCAGGTAAGTACATCACTATTAGTAATGTTAATCAGGTCATCATTAGATTCAGGAATTATTTCCCTTGACTGGCTAAGTGCCGATGTCTCCCCAGATCGATAAGGGAGGAACCAAAGAAATGATGGCCAGTTATTGACTCACCTTAACTTCTGTTTAACAGTTTAACTTGATAACATTATCGAATCTATGGTTAACAATACAATGTAGGACTGTGCCGACAAAAATATATCTTGTCTGGGTCTCAGCATGGATTTTGTGAAGGTGAGATCTAATCAGGTAAATGGCTGTGATGAGGTTATAAAACAGGTGGATGTGCAGGGAACAACTTTGATATTATATATCTGGATTTTAGTAAGGTTTGAGGAACAGTTTCTCATGAGAACTTATTGGAGTGTTGGCAGAAGATTGAAAGTGGTTGCTGAGAAAATTAAAAGTTCAGTTATCTCTTCCACATCATTGGCTGCAAAAAAGCACTGCAAAAGTGAGAAATCCATTAATAGAGAAAACTGAAAAATTACTTTCTTTCTCGATGGAAGATCTTAACCAAAAAAGAATGCCTCTTAGTTCAGATATTATCTGTGGCAGAGCTCTGCAAATTTTTAATTTCTTACAAGAAGTTGGCCCATCCAATGAAGATGTCTTTGAGGCCGTAAAGAGTTGGTTTGAAAAATTTAAAAAATGTTAAATTCTTCACAATCTAAAATTAATGGCCGAAGCAGTCAATGCAGATACGGAAGCTGTTTTTTTGTATTCGAAAACTTTAAAGGATGTTATTGCGACTGACGGCTATCTAGCAAGTTTAATGCTGATGAGGCCGGCTTATTTTGGAAGCATGTGCCAAGCCGAACATTCATTTCAAAAGAAGAGAACCCCTCGCCCCCAGTTTTCAAAGCTGCAAAGGATAGGTTAACACTTTGTTATGCGGCTATGCAGAGGGTGACTTTAAGCGTAAACTGCTTCTAATTTATATGTCAGAAAACCGCATGCTTTTAAAAGATTCAAAAAGTGCCTTGCCAGTTCATTGGAAATCATGCAAAAAAAAAACCAGGATGACAGCTAAAATCTTCAAGGATTGATTTTTAAATTGCTTTTGCATTGAAACAAAAAGCTATTGCCTGAAGAAGAACATAGCATTCAAAATCTTGCTCATTCTTGACGATGGACCCAGTCATCCTGCACATTTGTCTGATCTGCACCCAAATGTTAAGGTTACCTTTCTTCCAGTGATACAAGTTTGTTAATTCACCGGCGTAATTACTTAACAAGTACAGGTCACTGTTGAAAAAAAGCCGTGAATTAGGGTTGAATTTGAAAATGTCTGCAATTCTGCCCAGACACGATAGGAGGGAGTATATGATGAGAGCCCTGTCGATCAGATCGGCCCTGGAAGGATTGTGCAAGGCTCAAGGGGTAGAATTTTTTCCAGCCTGGTCTGTACTTGTTAACAGGTGAAACTGCTTCTACAGGGATGGGATACACTTAAATAGAAAGGGTGCAAGAATGTTTGCTGATGCTGTCGAGGCAGTGTTAGTTGGGTTGGAAAACTGCTAGATTGGAGGGATACAAGGACTAATAGATTGCCAGTAGCCACTGGCAGAGGTGAAAGTGATTCTTGCACTGCTTCTATTGGAATGAGCTGCAGCCTGGAAAATAAGATGCAGGATATCTCAGAGACTGCTGGGAATCATTGCGGTACAAATAAACACATAGGTTGTGTTAGGGTAGCTAAGAAAAAGAACAGGTGCATGTATACTTGCGTGTACACCAATGCTAGGAGTTTAGTAAATAAATTTGATGAATTTGAGGTATTGCTCAAAACATCAAAGGCAGATATTGTGGGGATTTCAGAGACGTGGTGTCACACAGACATAAGGAATGCAGAACTGGAATTTGGGGAGTACAATGTCTACAGAAAGGATAGACAGGGTAGGAAGGGAGGAGGGGTTATGCTATTAGTTAAGAAATACATAAAATCCAAGGAAGTGAAGCCAGTCGACATTGCTGGACAGTGCAGTGTCGAGTCAGTTTGGTGTGACAAAAGCACTGGGAGATCAAAATTGAGAGTAGGAGTGTGCTATAGGCCTAATGACTCTGATGAGTATAATAAGAAACTGTACAGGGAAATTAGCATTAGCATTAGTAGAGGCATATGATGCAAGAAAGCAAGCTTATTCAGCATCAGCCAAAAAAAAAAAAAAAAAAACACCGCTCCCATTTCACCCCTCCGTTCGCTCGAAATACCTGTCCAGTTGAGCCTTAAATTGTTTAGGCTATCAACTTCAAAAACAAGTGATGGAAGTTGGTTCCACCAACCAACCACCCGCTGGCCAAAGGCAAATTTCCGCACATCTATCCGACATCCGTCCTTCCTCAATTTGAATTTATGCCCTCTGAGCTGATTATTCTGAGCAAGATGAAGAATCCCATTGGCATTGAGCATGCTCAAACCATTCAAACCCTTATACACCTCTATCAGATCACCTCGCCGGTGCCTAGTCTCCAGACTCTGTAATTTGCAAAACTTAAGCCTTTCTTCGTAAGAGCAACCCTTTGTTCCATTCACTAATCTTGTTGCCCTTTTCTGTACCCGTTCCAGCAGCTCTACATCCTTCTTGAAATGAGGCCTCCAGACCTGTATACAGTACTCAAGATGTGGCCTAACCATTGCCTTATACAAGGGAATAATCACCTCCTTATCCCTGCTAGAAAAATTCCTGTATATCATTGACAAGACACCATGAGCTACTCTTGCAGCTCATCTGCACTGCTCAGAGAACTTCATATCTGCCTGCACAATTACCCCCAGGTCCTTTTCATTCTCCACCACTGTCAGTGTAGTACCGCAGAGTTTATACGTTGCTCTGGGGTTACTGTTTCCCATATGTAGTACTTTACATTTGTCAATGTTAAACTTCATTTGCCACCTCTCAGCCCATCTGTTCAACCTTTCCAGATCCTGTTGTAGCAGCATAGCATCAGTGGTGTCCTTAACAACCCTGCCAACCTTTGTATCATCTGCAAATGTGGACATTAAACTTGATATTCCATCATCAATATCATTCATAAACACCGAAAACAACAAAGGACCCAACACTGAACCCCGAGGAACTCCACTAATAACATTAGTCCACGTTGAGCAGTGTCCATTGATTACCACTCTCTGTCTTCTGCCACTCAACCATCCCCTTATCCATAGCAGCAATTTGCCTCCAGTGCCACACTGCTCCAATTTGTGCAGCAGTCTTCCATGTGCAACAGCATCAAAAGCCTTTCTAAGATCCAAATATATAATATCAAAGTTATTCCCTGCATCCAATTCTTTTGTGACTACATCATAGTATCCAATCAAATTGGTCAGGCAAGACCTGCCCTTAACAAAACCATGCTGCGTCTGAGCTATAACTGAATTCTTGTCTAGATGATCCTCCAGTGCTTCTTTAACCAGTGCCTCCATTAATTTACCTGAACAGAAGTTAAACTAACAGGTCTATAATTACTTGTGTCAGCCTTTGATCCTCCTTTGTGAATTGGGGTTACATTTGCACATCTCCAGTCTATGGGTACCTCCCCTGAGTCCAAAGAAGCTCTCATAATTATGGCTAGGGGTTTGCTTACCTCCTTTGCTGCCTCCTTTAATATAACTGGATATATCCCATCCACCCCAGGTGCCTTTTTTATGTTTATCCTCAACAATCTCTCCTCCACTTTCCTCTCAGTTATTACAAAATCATCCAGCTCACTGCCAATGTTTACTTTACCTACATCATTCTCCTTCCTGAATAACTCCTCATGCGTGAATGTAGATGTAAAATACTCGTTTAGATTGTTAGCCACCTGAGCAGGATCCTGAACTGTTGAACCATCAATATCCAGTGGACCAATCTGATTCATCCCTTTCCTTCTTGAGTTTAAATAGGTAAACAACTCTTTTCTGTTTTTCTTTGCATCGCTTGTCAAGGATTTTTCGTAGTCTGCCTTTGCCTGCCCAATCTCCTTTGTGACTTGGTTACAGACCAACTTATATCTATCATAGGCTTCCATATCACCCATTAATTTGTATGTATCCCATGCATTTTTCTTCTCTGCCCCATGTCTCATTAGTTCATCTGACAACCATTTAGGCCTAAACCTTGAACAATATTTCTTAGTTGGTATGTAAAGCCTGGTAGCCTCCAAGATTAGTTCCTTGAATGCTTCCCATTTTGAGTTTGCTGTTGGTAACATCATCAGTTGATCCCACTGTATAGAATTTAAATACTGTCTCAGACCATCATAGTCGCCTTTACGAAAACAAAAACCCTTCCCTTTACCTCTGATGGTAGTTACCTCCTTGAGTAAATCCCACTTCAACACACTGTGATCACTGCCACCTAGTGGTTCATTTATCTGCAGATTCTTAATGCATGAAGAATCACTACTGATAATCAGATCAAGAGTATTGCTCCCTCTTGTTGCCTCACGAACATGCTGATGTAGAAAACAATCATCGAATAAATCCACAAAAGCCTTGCTAGTGGGTGAGTGACCAACCCACAAATTCCAGTCAATATCTGGGAAATTGAAATCCCCCATTATAAGTCTCTCTGATTTACTGGCCCACTCTATTTCCCTGTACAATATCTTATTATACTCATCAGAGTCATTAGGCCTATAGCACACTCCTACTCTCAATTTTGATTTCCCTATGCTTATGTCACTCCAAACTGACTCGACACTGCCCTGTCCATCGATGTCGACTGTCTTCACTTCCTTGGACTTTGTGTTTCTTAACTAATAGCATAACCCCTCCTCCCCTCCTATCCTTTCTATACACATTGTATTCCCCAAATTCCAGTTCCGCATTCCTTATATCTGTGTGACACCACGTCTTTGATATCCCAACAATATCTGCCTTTGATGTTTTGAGCAATACCTCAAATTCATCAAATTTATTTTCAAACTCCTAGCATTGGTGTAAACGCAGGTATACATGCACCTGTTTCTATTCTTGGCTACCCTAACACAACCCATGTGTTTACTTGTACCGCAATGACTCCCAGCAGTCTCTGAAATATCCTGCATCTTGTTTTTCAGGCTTCTGCTCAGTTCAATAGAAGCAGTGCAAGAATCACTTCCACCTCTGCCAGTGGCTACTGTTAAACTATTAGTCCTTGTATCCCCCCCCAACTAGCAGTTTTCCGACCCACCTAACTCTGCCTCGACAGCATCAGTAAAAATTCTTGCACCCTTTCTATTTAAGTGTATCCCATCCCTGTAGAAGCAATCTCTCCTGTTAACAAGTACAGTCCAGGCTGAAAAAAATTTTACCCCTTGAGCCTTGCACAATCCCTCCAGGGCCGAATTCATCGACAAGGCTCTCATCATATACTCCCTCCTATCGTGTCTGGGCAGAATTGCAGACACTTTTAAATTCAACCCTAATTCACGGCTTTTTTTCAACAGTGACCTGTACTTGCTAAGTAATTCCGCCGGTCTCCTACTCTTAATATCATTAGTGCCAACGTGTACAACTATATCACCTTTTGTGCCCTTAAAAGATGATATCCTCTCTACAATGTCATCAACCTTTGCCCCTGGCAGACATACCCTGGTCCTGTTCCACCTATCCTTTTTGCAAAGCATGTTCCCCGCTTCACTGACAATAGAGTCACCAACAACTACTAGTTCCTGTGGGACCAGCGCATTCTGCCTAGGGGGGCTGCCTCTGTGTTGCCTGATGACCAATTGCAAGCTCTAGCGTTGATGTGGGCGGCTGAGAGCTTGATGGGCCCCTCAATTTATTTCCTTCGAGGGCATCCACCCTGTCCTTCAAGCTCTCATAAAGGCCCATAACAACGCTGAGTTGTCGCCTGATTTCCTTGCACTCCTTACATCGTGCACACACACAAAGACATTCCCCTTGGCAGTATCATGTCCCGTACCCGACTGCTCTGCAAACATCAAGCAAACAGTGCATTTTAAAAGACTGTGATTCAGAGGGCAACTGCCCCCCTCAGTTCTCCCCTGAACCACAGCACTCCCATTAGCTTGAGCCTTTTGCTTTGCTGCTCTGGTCTCAGTCATGATTCCGATTTAATTCAATAAAATTTCAAAAAAAAATTAAATCCTTAAGTTATATCCCAAACAGTTATATGTATTAATTATTTGTTACGATTAAGTCGTTATATATATATAGAGTTAAAAGTACAATTTAATTGACAATAAAGTTTATCAAGATTAATAGATTTACTGATTAATTGACAATATTATATTATGCACTGTACTACACTAAGGTTAGGCTATCGTGTAAAAATGGCGGGAATTCACGAACAGTACTTAACACGTGGATTTGATACCGTTACCGACACTAAGTAATATCTGCAAAATCTCTGTCTAAGTTAAACTTTAAACTAAGTATCGTAACTAGGAATATAAAGCTACTCTAGAAATAAGTTAATATGACAATTTAAGCTAATAAATCAGAAAATAAATCAGGAAAAACTTCTCTGTTCCAAGAGCTTCAAAGAGCTTCGTCCACACAGGCTACCCTCGTACCCAGAGTGGACCAGTAAATCAGAGAGTCTTATAATGGGGGATTTTAATTTCCCAGATATTGACTGAAATTTGGGGGCTGGTCACTCACACACTAGCAAGGCTTTTGTGGATTTATTGGATGATTGTTTTCTACATCAGCATGTACGGGAGGCAACTAGAAGGAGTAATACTCTTGATTTGATTATCAGTAGTGATTTTTCATGCATTAAGAATCTGCAGGTAAATGAACCACTAGGTGGCAGTGATCACAGTGTGCTGAAGTGGGATTTACTCAAAGAGGTAGCTACCATTAGGGGTAAAGGGAAGGGTTATTGCTTTCGTAAAGGCGACTACGCCTTTTTCGTAAAGATGGACTGAGACAGTATTTAAATTCTATACAGTGGTACCAACTGATGATGTTACCAACAGCAAATTCAAAATGGGAAGCATTCAAAGAACTTATCTTGGAAGCTACTAGGCTTTACATACCAACTAAGAAATATTGTTCAAGGTTTAGGCCTAAGTGGATGTCAGATGAATTAATGAGACATATGGCAGAGAAAAAAAAAAAAAATGCATGGGATACATACAAATTAACACGTGACACAGAAGCCTATGATAGATACAAGTTGATCTGTAACCAAGTTACAAAGGAGGTTAGGCAGGCGAAGGCAGATTACGAGAATCTTTGGCAAGGGACGCAAAGAAAAACAGCAAAGAGTTCTTTACTTATGTAAACTATAGAAGGAAGAGGATGAATCAGATTGGTCCACTTGATATCGATGGGTCAACTGTTGATGATCCTGCTCAGGTAGCTAACAAACTGAATGAATATTTTGCATCGACATTCACACATGAGCAGTTATTCAGCGAGGGGTATGCCAGAGGTGTATTCAACTCTGGCAGTAAGCTAGAGAATCTTGTAATAACTGAGAGTAAAGTGGAGGAGAAATTGTTCAAGGTAAATACAAGAAAGGCACCTGGTGTGGATGGGATCTATCCAGTTATATTAAAGGAGGCAGCAAAGGAAGTAAGCAAACCCTTAGCCATAATTATGAGATCTTCCTTGGACTCAGGGGAAGTACCCATGGACTGGAGATGTGCAAATGTGACCCCAATTCACAAAGGAGGATCAAAGAGCGACAAAAGTAATTATAGACCTGTTAGTTTAACTTCTGTTCCTGGAAAATTAATGGAGGCACTGGTTAAGGGACCTGGGGGTGGTTGTGCAGGCAGATATGAAGTTTTCTGAGCAGTGCAGATGGGCTGCAAGAGTAGCTCATGGTGTATTGTCGATGATATATAGGAATTTTTCTAGCAGGGATAAGGAGGTGATTATTCCCTTGTATAAGGCAATGGTCAGACCACACCTAGAGTATACAGGTCTGGAGGCCTCATTTCAAGAAGGATGTAGAGATGCTGGAACGAGTACAGAGAAGGGCAACAAGATTAGTGAATGGAACAAAGGGGTGCTCTTACGAAGAAAGGCTTAAGTTTTGCAAATTACAGTGTCTGGAGACTAGGCACCGGCGAGGTGATCTGATAGAGGTGTATGAAGCCTTGAATGGTTTGGGCATGCTCAATGCTGATGTGATTCTTCCTCTTGCTCAGAATAATCGCCTGAGAGGGCATAAATTCAAATTGAGAAAAGACAGATGTAGGATAGACGTGAGGAAATCTGCCTTTGGCCAGCGGGTGGTTGGTTGGTGGAATAGATTTCCATCCCTTGTCGTGGAAGTTGATAGCCTAAATAAGTTTAAGGCTTGGCTGGACAGGTAATCCGAACGAACAGAGGGGTGAAGTGGAAGTGGTTATTTTTTATTTAGTTATTTATTTTTTTTTTTTTTTTGTCTGATGCTGCATAAGCTTGCTTTCTTGCATCAAATGCCTCTACTAATGCTAATGCTAATTCAGCCAATGGACCAAGGATAATGTTTAAAGGAAGCCATAAAGCTTCCTTTAAACTTTATTACCTAAGAAGATCTTTTTTGCAATTGGTAGAAGCTACTGGTGGATTAGGCAGTCATTCAATTCGAGATTGAATGACTGCCTAATCCACCTCGAATTGAATGACTGCCAATTTTCTACCGTGTGATCGAAAATGAAAAAGAGATCTGGGAGTAATTGTACAGTCAGATATGAAGTTTTCCGAGTAATGCAGACAGGCTGCCAGAGCAGGTCATGGGGTATTGTCAGTGATATACAGGAATTTTGCTAGTAGGGAAAAGGAGGTGATTATCCCTTTGTATAAGGCAATGGTCAGACCACGCCTTGAGTACTGCGTACAGAGGAACTAGAGGTCTTATTTTAGGATGGACGTTGAGTTGCTTGAGCATGTACAGAGAAGGGCAACAAGATTGGTGAGATGAATGGAGGGGGTTGTCTTACCAATTAAAGTTTAAGTTCTGCAAATTGCAGCACCTGGAGACTAGGCACCTGCGAGTTGATCTAATTGAGGTGTATAAGGCCTTGAATGGGTTGAGCATGCCGAATTCTGATGGGATTCTTCTGCTTGCTCAGATTACAAACCTAAGGGGGCATAAATTCAAATTAAGAAAAGACAGATGTAGAATAGGTGTGCAGAAATTTGCCTTTAGGCAGCAGGTGGTTAATTGCTGGAAGAAACTTCCATCTCGTTGTGCAAGTTGATAGATTAAATAAATTCAAGGAGGAACTGGACAAACGTTTAGAGGGAATGGATGTGTGAAATTAGTTTTTTTTTTTTTTTTTTTTTTTGGCTGATGCTACATAAGCTCATGCACTTGCTTTCTTGCTTCACAAACCTCCATTACTACTACTACAGTCACTTTCCTTGTCCATTTAGTGGAGATGATGGCATAAATGATAACTAGACAAACTTTTGGAGTGAATGGATGGTGAAATAGGAAAGTTTTTTTTTTTTTTTTTTGCTGATGCTGTATAAGCTTCCTTTCTTGTATCATGTGCCTCTACTAATGCTAATTTATTTGGTTTTTTTTTTTTTTTTTTTTAGGAGCATTAGCAACTAAGGCCATATTGCTCCGGGATATGCGGTGGTCATTCCTTGACCTTTCCGCATACTCCGTATTTGGTGGTGACGGGCTCCAACCCCGGTCTAATCAAGAAGCGTGTGCTACGCACTGCTGCTCCTTCCCACCTGGCTACAGAGACGCCACTAATGCTAATGTCACCAAACATAGCCTCAGGTCATATTAGTTGTATTTTGCCAAGAATGAAATATAATATATTAGATTAGAATTGCCAATTTCAGAAATAATGGATATCCATTTTAGTGGGGTTAACACTGAATGATTATTAATTGAAGAAATCCTTAGCTTTATCACTGTAAACATAACATCTTTCCCTATTGAACTCCTTTTACTGGGATGACACTATTGCATAAAAATTATGCATTCAAAATTATTGAAATATTCTAAATTATCCCTTTGCTCCATCATCAAAATAAAATTACCTGAAAGAAGGGCAAAATATCATCCAGCAGTCCCAAAACATTGCAAGCACATTTATTTTATATTCAAATTAATAAGAGCCAATAGTGAAATGCCATAAAAAGCAAACCATATTAGCATTAGTAGAGGCATTTGATGCAAGAAAGCAAGCTTATGCAGCATCAGCCAAAAAAAAAAAAAAAAACACTTCCACTTCACCCCCCAGTTCGTTCAAAAAACCTGTCCAGCTGAGCCTTAAACTTATTTAGGCTATCAACTTCCACGACAAGGGATGGAAGTCTGTTCCACCAACCAGTCACCCACTGGCTAATTTCCTCACGTCTATCCTATATCTGTCTTTCCTCAGTTTGAATTTATGCCCTCTCAGGTGATTATTCTGTGCGAGAGGAAGAATCCCATCAACATTGAGCATGCTCAAACCATTCAATGCTTTATACACCTCTATCAGATCACCTCGCTGGTGCCTAGTCTCCAGTCACTGTAATTTGCAAAACTTAAGCCTTTCTTCGTAACAGCACTTTTGTTCCATTCACTAATCTTGTTGCCCTTTTCTGTACTCGTTCCAGCAGCTCTACATCCTTCTTGAAATGAGGCCTCCAGACCTGTATACAGTACTCTAGGTGTGGCCTGACCATTGCCTTATACAAGGGAATAATCACCTCCTTATCCCTGCTAGAAAAATTCGTATATATCATTGACAATACACCATGAGCTACTCTTGCAGCCCATCTGCACTGCTCACAGAACTTCATATCTGCCTGCACAGCCATCCCCAGATCCCTTTCATTCTCTACCACTGTCAGTGTAGTACCACAGAGTTGATACGTTGCTCTGGGGTTGCTGTTTCCCATGTGTAGTACTTTACATTTGTCAATGTTAAACTTCATTTGCCACCTCTCAGCCCATCTGCTCAACCTTTCCAGATCCTGTTGCAGCAGCATAGTGTCAGTAGTGTCCTTGACAACCCTGCCTGCCGACCGGGCTAGCCGGGTGGGCAAAGTGCCTGCCTGGCAATCCAAAGGTCGCGGGTTCGATTCCCGCCTCGGGCTTGGATCAAAGTACTGCAAGAACTTTGGGAGGTGCATTATGGCCACAGAAGCCTATGCGCCAACAACTACCAAAAAAAAAAAAAAAAAAAAACAACCCTGCCTACCTTTGTATCGTCTGCAAACTTCGACATTAAGCTTGATATACCATCATCAATATCATTTATGAATACAGAAAACAATAATGGACCCAACACTGAGCCCTGAGGGACTACACTAATAACATTAGTCCACGACGAGCAGTGTCCATTGATTACCACTCTCTGTCTTCATCCCCTCAGCCACCCCTTTATCCACAGCAGCAATTTGCCTCCAATGTCACACTGCTCCAATTTGTGTAGCAGTCTTCTATGTGCAACAGTATCAAAAGCCTTTCTAATATCCAAGTATATAATATCAAAGTTATTCCCTGCATCGAGTTCCTTTGTGACTGCATCATAGTATCCAATCAAATTGGTCAGGCAAGACTTCCCCTTAACAAAACCATGCTGTGTCCGAGCTATAACTGAAGTCTTGTCTAAATGATCCTGCAGTGCTTCTTTAACTAGTGCCTCCATTAATTTTCCTGGAACAGAAGTTAAACTCACAGGTCTATAATTGCTTGTGTCAGCCTTTGATCCTCCTTTGTGAATTGGGGTCACATTTGCACATCTCCAGTCTGTGGGTACCTCCCCTGAGTCCAAGGAAGCTCTCATAATTATGGCTAAGGGTTTGCTTACTTCCTCTGCTGCCTCCTTTAATATAACTGGATAGATTCCATCCATCCCGGGTGCTTTTCTTGTGTTTATCTTCAACAATTTCTCCTCCACTTTACTCTCAGTTATTACAAGATTCTTTAGCTTACTGCTAGGGTTGAATACACCTCTGGCTTTCCCCTCGCTAAATAACTCCTCATGTGTGAATGTCGATGCAAAATATTCATTTAGTTTGTTAGCTACCTGAGCAGGATCATCAACAGTTGACCCATCGATATCAAGTGGACCAATCTGATTCATCCCCTTCCTTTTAGAGTTTACATAAGTAAAGAACTCTTTGCTGTTTTTCTTTGCATCCCTTGCCAAAGATTTCTCGTAATCTGCCTTTGCCTGCCTAACCTCCTTTGTAACTTGGTTACATATCAACTTATATCTATCATTGGCTTCTGTGTCATGTGTTAATTTGTATGTATCCCATGCATGTTTCTTCTCTGCCATATGCCTCATCAGTTCATCTGACATCCATTTAGGTCTAAACCTTGAACAATATTTCTTAGTTGGTATGTAAAGCCTAGTAGCTTCCAAGATAAGTTCTTTGAATGCTTCCCATTTTGCATTTGCTGTTGGTAATATCATCAGTTGGTCCCACTGTATAGAATTTAAATACTGTCTCAGACCATCGTAGTCGCCTTTACGAAAGCAATAACCCTTCCCTTTACCCCTAATGGTAGTTACCTCTTTGAGTAAATCCCACTTCAGCAAACTGTGATCACTGCCACCTAGTGGTTCATTTATCTGCAGATTCTTAATGCATGAAGAATCACTGCTGATAATCAAATCAAGAGTATTCCTCCCTCTAGTTGCCTCTCGAACATGCTGATGTAGAAAACAATCATCCAATAAATCCACAAAAGCCTTGCTAGTGTGTGAGTGACCAGCCCCCAAATTCCAGTCAATATCTGGGAAATTAAAATCCCGCATTATAAGACTCTCTGATTTACTGGCCCACTCTATTTCCCTGTATAGTTTCTTATTATACTCATCAGAGTCATTAGGCCTATAGCACACTCCTACTCTCAATTTTGATCTCCCAATGCTTATGTCACACCAAACTGACTCGACACTGCACTGTCCAGCGATGTCCACTGGCTTCACTTCCTTGGATTTTATGTATTTCTTAATAGCATAACCCCTCCTCCCTTCCTATCCAGTCTATCCTTTCTGTAGCCGTTGTACTCCCCAAATTCCAGTTCTGCATTCCTTATATCTGTGTGACACCACGTCTCTGATATCCCAACAATATCTGCCTTTGATGTTTTTAGCAATACCTCAAATTCATCCACTTTATTTACTAAACTCCTAGCATTGGTGTACACGCAAGTATACATGCACCTATTTCTATTCTTAGCTACCCTAACACTACCCATGTGTTTACTTGTACCGCAATGACTTCTAGCAGTCTCTGAAATATCCTGCATCTTGTTTTTCAGGCTTCTGCTCATTCCAATAGAAGCAGTGCAAGAATCTCTTTCACCTCTGTCAGTGGCTACTGTTAAACTATTCCTCTTTGTATCCCCCCAAGCTAGCAGTTTTCCGACCCACCTAACACTGCCTCGCTAGCATGAGCAAATATTCTTGCACCCTTTCTATTTAAGTGTATTCCATCCCTGTAGAAGCAATCTCTCCTGTTAACAAGTACAGTCCAGGCTGAAAAAAATTCTACTCCTTGAGCCTGCATAATTCATATGCATGAATTATGCAGATCATAAAACTATTCGGGGGAAAGTACATCATTTCACAAGAACTACACATTCATCTATAATCCATACTTAATAACAGAAGTCATGAAATTATCAATGAGGATATCTTAAAAGTTCAAGAAAACTGCTAGTCCAAGTATGGAGACTAGCAGTTAAAATATGCACACCAAAAAAAATTAAAAAAAAAAAAACACTATCTTCTTGAAAGTTTCCAAATACAGTCAATGAGAAAAGACTAAATATGTGGGCTACAGAACTTGGCAACCAGGTTCATTAGAGGAGACTTGATGAAATTATATAATATGACAACAAAATTTTAAACCGCAGGGAAAGAAATTCAGATTGAACATTTTTTTTTTTCTTTCCTTCTTTTTCAAGCCAGCAAATTGTTAATAAATTAAAGTGGGTGGTTGAGGCTGATAGTTTGTGAAAATCAAGGCTATATAGCTACCTACACAAGCTATATAGCTACCCAAGGAGGGTAACAGTTTTTCTTTGTTTTCATATACAATATTTTCTTTTTATATTTTTTATTTAGTTATTTCTTTTATTTTTTATAAAGCTAAATTTGAAGTGGATTAGGCTAGTCAATGGTTATTTACTTTAAATGCATTTCATATTTGGAGGCCTCATTTTAGGAAATGATGCAGAGCTGCTGGAACGAGTACAGAGAAGGGCAATGAGATTGGTGAGTGGAACAAAGGGTACAATTTGCAGAACTTAACACCACTCTTGGTTTTACCAAGAATTTATGCCGGAAGTTCTGCAAATTGTAGCTTGTGGAGACTAGACTGCCTGAAGGTGATCTAAATAGACGTGTATAAGGCCGTGAAATGATTGCGCAAGCTCAATACATGTGGGATTCTTTCTCTTGCTCAGATTGCTCACCTGAGGGGGCATAAATTCAAATTGAGGAAAGACAATTGTGGAATAGATGTGCAGAAATTCACCTTTAGCCAGCATGTGGTTGATAGTTGGAACAAACTTCCATCTGTTGTAGTGGAGGTCAGCAACAACTTAAATAAATTCAAGGATGGGTGAAATAGGAAGGTTTTTTTTTTTTTTTTTTTTCTTTTGGCTGATGCTATATAAACTTGCTTTCTTGCATCATATGCCCTGCTAATATCTAATTCTGAAATTTCATATGTATGCTTCAGATGATTACCCTCTTCTGTCTTGAAATAATGCCCCTGTAGCACCAAACGTTCCTTTGTCATGGGCTGATTATGGCACTCATTACAGATTTCTTTAAGTGAGGGTTTCATAACTGGATAATTTCTTTGTGTGGCAAGTAGTTCTTGGTGGAAAAATTCGTTCAAAATTCATGTTGAAAAATTCGTTCAACATGAATTTTTAGAGCCCTTTTCTGTTATCTGGACAACATTTAAATTCGTGGTGATTTATTATAATTTGTTAAAATAGTTAGCACGTTTCATATTTTTTATTTCAGAATTAATAAAATAATTTTAATCATTCTTTTCTGTAATGGGTGTAGGAATTAAGTTTTTAATATTTTCTGCTGAAATAGCCTCTTCTAGTTCAAAATAGTAGCTGCTTGGATAAATTCTTCCTGTGTGGCCGGTAATCACTCACTTTTGAGAAAAAAAATGGAAAATATTCAATAGAAAATATTCCAATGATTTGAAAGAGAATTTTTCCTTCTTACACTGTTCTATCTCTTCTGATAAACTGACAGCTCAAAATTAGCATTAGCTGTGGCATATGATGTAAGAAAACAAGCTTATATAGCATCAGCCAAACGAAAATCCCATTTCACCTGTCCATTGGTCCAAAACCTGTATAAAGCCTTGAATGGTTTGAGCATGCTCAGTGCAGATGGAATTCTTCCTCTTGCTCAGAATAATCGCCTAAGAGGGCATAAATTCAAATTGAGGAAAGACAGTTGTAGGATAGATCTGCGGATGTGTGCCTTTAGCCAGCGGGTGATTGATTTCTGGAACAACTTCCATCTGTCGTGGTAGAAGTTGATAGCTTAAATAGATTCAAGGCAGAACTTGACAGACATTTGGAGCGAGTAGATTGGTGAAATAAGGGTTTTTTTTTTTTTTTTTTTTTGGCTGATGCTATATAAGCTTACTTTCTTGCATCATGTGCTTTTGCTAATGCTAAAAACTTTGTGCAGTTCTTCCTTGAATTTATTTAAGCTATCAACTTCCACAACGATGAATGGAAGTTTGTTCCAGCAATCAACCACTCACTGGCTAAAAGCAAATTTCCGCACATATATTTTTGGGACTTACTAAATGTATCTGAAGAAGAACTGAAAGAACAAGGAGTTATTCATGTCAAGAGAATCTCCACCAGAAAAGATGGTAATCTGATTGTGACCTTTAATACACCGAATCATCCATCATCCATTAAGGCTGGATATCTGGTATGTAATGTCAGACCATATGTCCCAAACCCGCTACGGTGTTTCCGATGTCAGAAGTATGGACATTCCCAGACAGCTTGCCGGGGAACCCCTAATTGCACAAAGTGTGGTTCAATTGAACACGATTGCGAAAACTGTAATGCTCCTCAATCAGTATGTCCAAACTGCAAAAAAGATCATCCCGCTTATGCTAGAACATGTGAGCGCTGGAAAAGTGAGAAACTTATCCAGAAATATAAAACCGAGCATAATGTTTCTTACCAAGAAGCAAAAAGAATCATCTCACCACCACTCATGCAAACAGACCTACGTATGCCCAAGCCACCAAAAAATTTCAATCAACCGCATCGCAAACTGAACTAACAGTACCCCCAAAAGAGTCTTTCTTGAATTACATAAAATCTTTGTACAGTGCAACTCAAACCCAAGCAGTCAATACGCCAATTTCCATACTACCAGAAAATCTCCACACTCCGGATCAAGGACTCAAAGAAAAACATATCCTAACTTCTAGTCACCAACAACAAATGGACACTAAAGAAAAATCAGCAGATGACCCTGTCCTTCAAATTTTTGTTGAAGAAGACATGGACACAGAAAGACCTTCCTTCCCAAAAAAAGATAAAAACAAAAGTGAAAACAGAAAACCTCAGCAACCTGAAAATGCTCAGACAGTCTAAAAAGAGATAAATAATGAACAGAATAATACAGTGGAATTGTCGTTGATTCCGTGCCAATATTGATGATCTGTACAATCTTTCCTGTAAATACTCACCAATATGGCTCTGCCTTCAAGAGACGTATTTAAAACCCCAAAATACACCAAAATTGTCTCGTTATAACATTATTAGAAAAGACAGAACCAATCAGAATATTGCACATGGTGGTGTAGCTATTTTAACAAACCCACATATTCCTACCAAACAGGTCTTACTGAACTCCCCCCCCCCTCGAGGCAATAGCAGTCCGTGTAGCTGCTGACGTCCATATGACAGTCTACTCCTTATACATCCCACCAAGCTATACCTTCCAACAAAATGATCTCAACAATCTTATAGCTCAACTCCCAACACCTTTCCTCATTCTGGCAGACTTAAATGGGCATCACACTCTATGGGATAACAACCACATCGATCAAAGAGGAAAACTAATTGAACAGTGTCTAGATAATAACAACCTCCTTCTTCTAAATGACAGTTCACCTACATACGTTCACCTTCCTTCAGGAACAAGTACTGCGATAGACTTTTCTATCGCAGTACTTATATCAGCAACCTTATATCCTACTCTAAAGTGGACGATAAACAACGATCCACTACAGGGCGATCATTTCCCCTTTTATAATTGAATTACTTAATAAGTCCTCTTATCATCCTACTAAAATTCCACATTGGCTCACTGATAAAGCAGATTGGCAGTCCTATAAAAAATTAACTAAGCTTGATCCTGAAATTATCCAAAATTCCACAACTGATGAAGCAGTTGACTATGTCACAAAAACGATATTACATGCAGCAGGAAAAACCGTACCGAAATCCTCTCCAAAATTACCGATTCATCCAAAAACCTGGTGGAGTGATGAATGCCTTGTGGCTAAAAAAGAGCAAAGCAAAGCTTGGAATTCTTATTGCCGGAGTCCAACTACAACCAATCTCATTCAATATAAACGCGCTAGAGCAAGAGCGAGATATGTTAGACGCTGCAATAAAAAGGCTGCTTGGATCTGTTTCACTTAGACTATCAATCAAACAACTCCTACACATAAAATTTGGAAAGCTATCAGAAAAATGAGTGGTAAATGTAAAACGATACCTCTACCCCATTGTGGAATGGAGAGGGCAGAATGTAAATGATCCTGTTGGAATTGCCAATATACTAGGTGAAACCTTTGCAAAAACATCAGCAATAGAAAGTTATGCACCAACCTTCAGAAGATTAAAAACAAGTTTAGAAAAACAAAAGTTAAACTTCTCTTCAAAAGGAGATGAACAATACAACTTACCTTTCACCATCCACGAATTACATAGAGCCTTGTCAACATCTAGACGCAGTGCTGTAGGACCAGATAATATTCATTATTCCATGATACAGAAACTAAGTACCGAATCATTACAGTCACTTCTTCAACTATTCAATAGACTCTTCTGGGAAGACAAATTCACTAATCAATGGCATCATGCTATGGTCCTTGCCTTCCCTAAACCAGGTAAAGACCCTACAAATCCCACTCATTATAGACCAATTGCCTTGACCAGTTGCATTTCCAAAATTCTCGAAAAGATGGTGAACCGCCGACTGATCTGGTACCGGTGAACCGCCGACTGATCTGGTACCTTGAAAATTTCAGTCTACTACATTCTGCACAATTCGGTGTTCGACAAAACAGATCTACACTAGATATACTAGTCAGACTAGAGAATTCCATTCGGAATGCATTCCTCAGATCGGAACATCATGTGTGAGTCTTCTTTGATATCAGTAAGGCCTATGATTCCACGTGGAAGTATGAATTACTCCGTGAATTACATCACTATGGACTTCGGGGTCACCTCTCGATTTTCATACAGAATTTCCTATGCAAGCGTACATTCCAGGTTCGATTTAAAACCTCACTGTCCCAAGTATTTTCACAAGAAGGAGTTCCTCAAGGCTCTGTACTCAGTGCTTCACTTTTTATAATTGCAATAAACACCATTGCCGGACAAATTCCAAACACTATTGATAAAGCACTGTTTGTAGACGACCTTAGTATTTGGTGTCATGCGAAAAACATGAATACTATTGAGAGACAGTTGCAAGGGGCAATAACTAAGATTTGTTCATGGGCTCAGACTAATGGATTTCAACTTTGTCCGGAAAAAACATTTTGCATCCATTTTTGCCGCCAGCGCAAACTCCATCCCAATCCGGAGCTACAACTGAATCGCCAACCAATAGCAGTTCATCCCAGCATACGGTTCTTAGGAATCACTTTAGACCATAAACTCACTTTCGTTGAGCATATCAAAAGACTAAGAACATCATGTCAACAAAAACTAAATATCATCCGGGTTCTCTCTGCAACTAATTGGGGAGCTGATTGCCTAACTTTATTACTTTTATATAGAGCATTAATAAGATCGAAACTTGACTACAGAGCACCAGTCTATAGTTCAGCAAGACCTAGTGCCCTTTGCTGGCTTGACCCTATCCATCATAGTGGAATACGCATTGCTTTAGTGGCATATCGCACGTCTCCAACACAGCTTATATGCTGAAATCTGGTGACAACAACTGATACTACGTTATGCCTATAAAATTAGATCTATGCCAGAACACCCAAACTGGCCCATACTTTTCACATCACAGCACAGCAGGTTATACCAAAACTGCCCTAATGCTAATCGCCCTTTGGGTACGAGAATAAAACATCTCTTAGAAGAACTAAATTTAATCTTAGACAATTTGCCACATAGCCTCCCATCCTCTCTTGCTCCTTGGAATATCATTCCACCCTCATGTGATTTACATCTGCATGAATGGAATAAATCTACATTGCATAGAGAAAACTTCTTGCAATTATACCATGCAGTAGTGGACCAGTTTCCCAGCTTTTCCATAGTACATACTGATGGATCAAAGGATGATGTCCACATTGGAATCGCTGCAGTTTTTTCCAAACATCACATTAGCTTATGAGTTATCATGTGAGTTCAGTATATTTTCAGCCGAACTAATAGCAATTCAGGTTACACTGAATCATATCGAGGCCTCTGATATTAACAACAGCATAATTTTCACAGATTCTTTAAGTGCACTTCAAGCACAAAAAACACCATGATCATCACCCATCCAATCGTGAAAAGAATAGTCAGCTCTTTACATACCTTATCAGAACTTGGAAAAAACATACACTTCTGCTGGTCCCAGGACATATGGCAATTCCTGGAAATGAACTAACGGACAATGCTGCCAGATTAGCTCACCTACCACCCGAGAACAAGTGGAAAGTGCCTCATCAAGACTATCGACCACTAATCCAGGAAAAATGCATGTGCCAATGGCAGTTATCATGGGAAAATCAACCTAATAATAAAAAACTTCGGAGTATCAAGCCAAACCTTGAGCGATGGCCTTCCAGCTTTAGTTCAATCCGACATCAGGAGGTAATATTGGCTTGTCTGCAGATAGGTCACACAAATATCACTTATGGTTATCTTTTAAGAGGAGAAATATCCCCTCAACGTCATCACTGTAATAAAATGCTCTCAGTGAAACACATTCTGGTTGAATGCACAAAATATACAAGAGAACGCCAGAATCTTTGCACTTCAGCCACAACAAAAGATCCTACACTTACCTCACTTTTAAACAATGGAACAAATGTCTCAAGCATATATAACTTTCTCAAGATGATTGATTAAAGTATGTCATCTCCTTTAGTTAGCTAAAAAAAAAAAAAAATTACTTTCTAGTTCCTTTTTTCCATTTTCTCTATTTGAGAAGAAATGGCATGCATAATTATCACATGTATGGTGCACTATGGTCATAGTTGCCGATGCGCCCAATAAATCCCGAAACAAACAAACCGCACATATATTCTGAAACTGTCTTTCCTCAATTTGAATTTATGCCCCCTCAAGTGAGTAATCTGCAAGTGGAAGAATCTCATCAGCATTGAGCTTGTTCAAACCATTCAAAGCCTTATACGCCTCAGTCAGATAACCTCACAGTTGCCTAGTCTCCAGATGCTGCAATTTGCAGAACTTTAGCCTTTCCTGTGTTCCCCTCACCAATCTTTTTGCCCTTCTCTGTACTTTCCAACAGCTCTACATCCTTCTTAAAATGTTGCCTCCAAAGTTGTATGCAGTACTCAAGGTGTGGCGTGACCATTGTCTTATACAGGGTGTTTCATAAAGGATGCAATCCTAAAATGAAGAAGGTAGAACTTACGGGCAGGCAAATGTTATGTCAAGTTTGAAGTGTCGGTGGCAGCACTGCACCCAAAGTTACCCGAGGTAAGCAGTTGAATGACCGTGACATGCATTAGTCTCGGTCAGGCATCCAGTCCATTGTGTTGTGTTGGCTATGTCATTTTCCGAGAATGAACGTGTGTTTATTGTGGAGTCTTACTTCGCATATAAATCTTATAAATCTGTGCAAGACGAGTTTCAGATTAAATTTCTTCGGTCGTTTTTCTCCAACAAATCAACAATATCGCGTATAATTGTGAAATTTCATGAGACTGGGAGTCAGGAGGACGAAAAAAAAGCCCAGGCCGGCCACTACTCTTAACTGAGAACATTCTGGATGATCTGAATGAACATTTAACCCGCTCACCAAGAAAATCGCTTAGGAAGTTATCTTCTCAAACTGGACTGTCACCAACTACTGTTTTCAGGGCTACAAAGAAGCTAAAATTGCATGCTTACCATATTGGTGTCACTCAGGAACTGAAAGAACCTGACCATGAAAAATGTGTACAGTATTGTCTTTGGTTTCATTCTTTTGTTGATGAAAATGGAATTGAGGTGTTGGATCTTGTTTATTTTCGTGACGAGGCTTGGTTCAACTTGGATGGGTATTTGAATAGTCAGAACAGCTGAATATGGAGCAGTGAAAACCCACATGTGTATCACAAACAATCATTACATACCCTGAAAATTGGGGTTTGGTGTGCCATCTTGCGCCGTCGTGTTTATAGGGCCTATATTTTTTTGACAAAACTGTCGATGGAGAAGTTTATCGTGACATAATCCAACAATTTATTGCATTGTTGGAGATGAATGAACGAGAATGTTGGTCTCAACAAGATGGTGCGACCTGTTATACAGCAAAT
This sequence comes from Mastigoproctus giganteus, assembly GCF_048544385.1. Taxonomy (NCBI): domain Eukaryota; kingdom Metazoa; phylum Arthropoda; class Arachnida; order Uropygi; family Thelyphonidae; genus Mastigoproctus; species Mastigoproctus giganteus. The sequence goes on from NC_143579.1 coordinate 114,523,138, forward strand.
GAAGCGATAGCCATGTTACAGGAATTTTTCGTAGATCTCTTGATCTCAAAAAATTTTTGGCCTCCAAGATCCCCAGATCTTACTCCTCCAGATTTTTTTTTTTAGGAACAATTAAAAGGTGAAGTGTTTCACAACAATCCTCATACTCTTGATAAATTGAAGGCTAACATTGAAAAGGCGATTGCAAACATAACTGAGCAAATATTATGTAAGGTGGCTGCAAATGTCATGAAAATGGTATGAACCTGCATCCAGGCGAGTGGAAAGTATTTCCGACACTTGTTGTAAAGGTTGTGTAATTTCATTCTGTTGTAAAGGTAAAAGTATGTGTAATTTATTTCCCTTTTGTGTGATTTGTTAAAATTCCTATAATTCAGTCATGTCCTTTATGAAAGGAGAAAATTACTTCCTTATCCTGCTAGCAGAGTTCTTGTATATCACTGACAAGACTCCAATGAGCTGCTCTGGCAAGCCAACTGCACTGCTCTGAAAACTTCATACCTGGCTGCAACCCCCCCCCCCCCCGGTTCTTTTTTTTTTTTTTTTTTTTTTCATTCTCCACTGCCTTGAGTGTAGTACTGGTTATTTGGTATGTTAATTGTCTGAGTCTCTGTTTCTAAAGCTCTAATCCCTAATTACTGTTGTTGAAAATTCTAGGCATTATTATTCTGATCTTCTAACAGGGAATTTAAAATTAATTTTTCAGTTGGCTTTCTTTTTCTCAAGGGAAGAAATTATAAAAAAAAAAAACTACAGGTGTAATTAGTTATGAATTAACTTAATATGATATATTGCTTTTACAAATTTTTTTTTACTTATTGCATTGCTTAATTACTGGTGCGGGGAAGAATTAATTTAATACTAAAAGAACTTCTTTCAACTTTGTAACTCCTTGTAATCCAAGCCTGATATATCATCCCAGGGCTCACATCTGGTGAGTATGGGCTTGGCACACCCGGGGTCCTGAGCTGGATATCATCATTCTTCTCTTCCTTGGTGATTCCTTTCTACTTCTGAATTTCTCTCTCTCTCTCTCAGGGAATTTTTCCTTGGGAATTTTTTTGGCTGGTGCAGCATAAGCCTCAGGCTTCTTTGCACCATATGGCTAATAATAATAATATTGTTGGTTGTATGTGTGGGTGTGTGTGTGGTGAATGAGTGTTTTATCAATAAAACAACAAACATCAATAAATTAATTTAAATTTTTATTTCCCTTAGTGGTTTGGAATTTTTGTGGAGAGGATGAACATCAATTAAAGCTCACAGTTGGAGATACTGTATACATCTTCAAAGAAAGTGAAGGTATGTACTCATTTAATTTCTTGAGAGCACGCACACATTTGTATATAATATGAGTATTTTATTTAAAACTCTGAGAACGAGGGAGATATTAAAAATTTTGTAGCCCATATGGAAATGGCAACAAAATTGTAAATATAATTTGGTTGTTTATTCCTTTGTATAAACAAATGAAAAAGTTTGGTTTCGTAACTTTATCACATTTTGCATGCAAACCATTTCCAAAAAAAAACACTAATTTACATTTCTCGAGAAACACAACTTAATGTTTTCTTTTTTATAAATTATGAGTCCAATTTGGATAGTGTACCTTTATAAAATACATGCAGAAATAGGTTTACATCAAAAGAAAAGCATTTTGTACATCTGCTTCAATATGTGCTATGATTAAAAAATAGGCAGCAGAACTCAACCAGTAATTGCTAATTGCCAAAGAAAACATTGCAATACACTGAAAGGACAGAATTCATGAGATACCTGGTTCCTGGGCAACACTATGCTGTCACCCCCTCTTGCTAGTGGACGAACCCACTAAATGTCAGTCTTGGTGAAAGAAACAGTGACCCGTCACTTGGGAAAGAGAGTGAATGAGTGTTATGGTGAATGGGAATGAGTGGAAGAGCAAATGTAATTGCCTGAAAGAATACAAAGTTAATAATAACTTACACTACTTTTTACAGTAATACCCCGAAGTTACGCGATAGGTGGGTCCGACGAAAATCGCGTAAGTCGAATTCGCGTAAGTCGGGGTACAACTTTGCATATAAATACATATAAGTTTTTCTTAATTGGGACCAAGGACTAACAAAAACACTAGTTTAGAAGAAAAATATTAATAAAATTGCAGTTCTTTATACATATTAATACAAAATATGTATTAAAAAAACAAATGACTTACGTTAAAAAGTTATTTCGATGTCGATGGCTTCATAAAATCTAACAAATTCGTCTGACGACACAGCGCGTTCTTTTTTTCACGCAGAATTTCTTCGTAGCAAGCTAATAATTTTTTTATTCCTTGCTTTGTAGCTATAACGCGTTCTTCGTTGGAGTCTATGTTTTCTAAAATTTTTAAGCCCTTTACAATTGAGCCCTTTTCAATTTTCAACCTGTCAAGTTTGCAATTGTCATGTGCTTTTCGCCGTTGCTTCATTTAGGCCTGCAGCACGTGCAATATCACATGGTCTTTCATTTCGCTCAAAGCGTTTCACAATTTCATATTTTTTCTCTATCGACAGAGGCGGACTGGCAATAAGCCTTACCGGGGAAACCCCGGTGGGCCAGTGTGATTTTGGCCATAAACCATAGTATGAGGCCACTATAAATTTTCCCGGGAAAGAATTTTTGACCCAGTCCGCCTCTGTTTATCGATAATTGCTTTTCTTTTTCTCTCTGAATCTGCAGTGTCTTCACCAGGACGCTTCCTTTTCATTTTTAGGGAATAAAGCACAATTACAAAACGAGGAGGCACGCTTGATATGCATAAACAAAGCTGCGCGCATGTAGCAACTGAATAAACAACACCATAAAGGCAGAGATACACTATTAACACCTCACATTTCTAGGGGTTACTACCATAAAACAATAAAAATCCAGTTGCGTTTCTGCTAGTGGAATCTGTTATAAACTGGTAGTAAACTCGATCTAATTGCATTTGCGATTATACCGATAGCTGGAATTGTGTTGGTTTTTACGTTATATTATGGTGAAATGTGTTTCCCCTTCACTGATATAAAAAACATAAAAGCAGCAAAGTTGAATTTTGTTCATATTTCGCTCTCAGTCTCCGCCGTCGCACCGTATATCGATAACATATGAAAAACGACCTTGAAGATAGTGGGCGGCAGCGTTGCCAAACGAAAAAATCAGGAACCGCGTAACTCCGAGTTCGCGTAAGTCGGGGTAGCGTAAGTCGGGGTATTACTGTATTATAAATCAACAGGGATTACCTTTATTTTAGGAAGCTTCTTTTCCAACTCTCCTATAGGAGAGTTGGAAAAGAAGCTTCCTAAAATAAAGGTAATCCCTGTTGATTTATAATATAATAGAATATAGGAATTATCGAGCACTTAATAGCTCTCAATTATCAAAACTACTTTTTATATACAGTACTAACAAACATTTACTAACAACACTATGACTGCATTCTCCCCTGGCCTACAAAAAACTTGTGGCTAGGTCTGCACCACAACTGAAGAATAACAATAAGTTGAGGTGCCCAGAGAGTGCAGTGCAGAAAGCAAGTGTCGAACAAATGAAATGAAAGTCAGAAGAATGAATGAGAGACTAAGTGTGTGAGAAAAAGAACACAAACCATAAATGTTAAAGTTAAGTTCACACTAACCCTAGTTTTAATCTTTTATATTCTTTCTTATTTAGCTTAATTATTAAGCATTAGTATTTAAATTACATTACACACCATTGCATCCTCCCCTGGTATGCAAAAATCAGATGAACGATGAATGAAAAAATAAAAAAAATAAAAAAAATACATATATATATATATATATATATATATATATATATATATAACTTAGCAGGGGGTTAAAAAATATATAAAATATATATAAACTACAGGTGAACCATCACTAATCCGGCCACCGGTAATCCGGTTCCACCTCTAATTCAGGTATAATTTCCATGAACGTAATTTCAGATTTCTCCGGTCGGCACAAAGACCTACCGTTACTGTTTTGGTGGCATTGGTTGCATCAGCTGTTGGCGTGAACTCGTAAACACTGGCAAGCCATTCCCACTTGTTTTTCTGCATTTATTATTATAATCTGCTCACATTTAGTCCCGGCCACAGAGTAGTAACATATTTCTGCGTGGCCCCAGCCATGGTTCCAATGCATAAAGGAAGTGGCTCTCGTGGTGTAAAGCGCAAACACTGTACATTGTCCATAACAGATAAAGTTGAACTTTTGGAAAAACTCGACAGCGGGGTGTCTGTGAGAAGTTTAACTCTGCTTAATTGTAAATTCCAGCAATTTCTCTCAGTTCCTCTTATTTTAGTAATTTTCTTTTAGCCATTCCTTTTTAGATTTTTTTTTTTTTTTACAACACTTGTACAAACTTGCAGAAAAACACAACACAATATGATGGATATATATATATATAGCTCACTGACGAACTTGTTTTCACAAAATCTCTAACAATACTGACAAACTTATTGTGACATTTGAGAGTTTATTTTATTGCAATTAGTTTTATTGCAGCACTCGCCGCGCGTGCAATAAACTAATCACAAACAACCTTCATATGTATGCCGTAATAGTGTCACACGTATTGGCCGATACGGCTTCTCAAGATTTAACCTACTGGGCCACGTTGGCCAAATATATGCAACATAAAAATAACACTTTTTTTTTTTTTTTTTTTTGATAATTTAAGCGAAAAAATGACAACACTGAAATTACAATATTTATTTTAGAATTACTAATCAAATTATTTGCTAAATATTTTTTGGATCCTGGGGAATTTTTTTCTTAAACTAGCTTGTCAGTCAACTGTTAAAAGTAGGAGTAGGATGAGGTGGATAGCTGTTGGGTAAACTGTATGTGCTAAAATAACCACCGGTGATCTCACTAATCCAGCACCCCATAGGCCGGATTAGTGATGGTCGACCTGTATAAGAAAAAAAAAGTATAAAAATAGAATGCAAGTAGAGTAAGAATGTGGATTATGAATGAAGTAAATGTGTCTCTCTTCCTCCCCCTGCCTGGTGGGTTCCCCACTGCCAGCTAACATGTCCCACAGCCAGAGTGGGATGGGCAGTTTGACCTTGCTACCGGATTTGACAATACATGGACCTGACTACCATCACTGAAGAAGACATACTGTAGCTTTGCTGCCCAGATGCCATTTGGCGAACTGAACTGGGTACTCTAACCTGGTTCCCTTTAAAACCCCATCCCCAGGCAGGGGGGAGGAGACGGGTCTCCGTCTCCTCCCCTCCCCGCCTCCCCCATATTTCGCCTGGTGGGGCTCGTCCTCACTGACCTCTTTTGGGATACCTACTCTGTTGTCAACATCCTTCTACCTGTTTCCCTCCCCTGTCTCCCCACTCTAACTAAACCGACTGAGTATGCTCCTAATAATGCTGCCAAATTCTAATCAGCATCAAAAAATTCAGCTGCTTTCTCATAAACCTCTTTCAGCCTTTCCAAATTCTAGTGTTCACCCCCCCCCCCTCTTTTTTAAAAAAAAAATTTTTTTTTTTTTTTTAGGCCTTGCCACTGAGATCTTCGGAAAATAGGTGCCGAGACTTGCCAGAGTACTTAAATAATCTACTGGGTGCCTGATCTGTCCCTTTGTGGCAAAGTGTGGGCAACGGTGGGTCCCAATAGGGGCTTTTTTTTTTTTTTTTTTTTTTTTAGGAGCATTAGCAACTAAGGCCATATTGCTCCGGAGATGTGCGGTGGTCATTCCCTGACTTTTCCGCATCCTCCGTATTTGGTGGCTCACGGGCTCGAACCCCGGCTAATCAAGAAGCATGTGCTACGCACTGCTGCTCCTGCCCACCTGGCTACGGAGGCGCCGCCCAATAGGGGCCCCAATGGCTAAATGGTCAGAGAAACAACAGAACATAACACTACACAACAAACCACTCCAAACACGCTTTTTAAATCTCTGGCCTCCACAGAGTTCTGTGTCACTTACAAAGAATACAATGCAGAGATGGGGTGGAACCCCCGGTGCCGTCAGACTGCTAACACACTTTACTTAGTGGTGAACCCACCATTTGGTAGGTATACAGGTACACTGCATCACTACATTCATGTAGATGGTAATTCGATGTCAATATGGATAAACATCATTAGTTAACTGACTTTGAAAGAGGGATGATAGTGAGTGCCCGATGCACGGGTCACTTTATCACAGAGGTGGTACAGAAATCCATCCCTGTTAGGCGCCTCCGTAGCCAGGTGGGAAGGAGCAGTAGTGCGTAGCACACGCTTCTTGATTAGACCAGGGTTCAAGCCCGTCACACCAAATACAGAGGATGCGGAAAGGTCAGGGAATGACCACCGCATATCCCGGAGCAATATGGCCTTAGTTGCTAATGCTCCTAAAATCCAAATAACAAACAAACCATCCCTGTTTGATGGTAATCGTGGTTAGCACTGTGGGCAGAGAAAGGTGGTGGATGAATGTGGCCATTGACGTCTGTCTCACGTTGTTTCAGCCAGCTGGATAGTGACTGGCACAAATCACCGCCGACTTCAACGGGGGAGGTGTTAGAAATGTGTCCACCAAGATCATCAAACAATCATTAACCCAATAGGTTATGGGAGCCGCCGACCCACCAGAGTCCCCTTGCTGCACCTCCGTAGCCAGGTGGGCAGGAGCAGCAGTGCGTAGCACACACTTCTTTATTAGACCAGGTTTCGAGTCTGTGACCACCAAATACGGAGGATGCGGAAAGGTCAGGGAATGACCACCGCATATCCCCGGAGCAGTATGGCCTTATTTGTTAATGCTCCTAAAAACCAAATAACAAACAGTCCCATTGCTAACACCACGACATGTAACTCTACGCCTGAACTGGGTGAGAGAACATCGGCACTGGATCTTGGATGATTGGAGGTGGGTCTTTTGGTCCGATGAATCCCATTTTGACATTTGTTTATTTCGAGCAGACGGGAGGATGCATATCTAGTGGAAACCGCATAGAGCTATGCTCCTGTGGTGCCTCTGTAGCCAGGTGGGCAGGAGCAGCAGTGCGTAGCACACGCTTCTTGATTAGACCGGGGTTCGAGCCTGTGAACATTCCACATTCCACAGATTTTACTACCAAATACGGAGGATGCGGAAAGGTCAGGGAATGACCTTTCCTCATATCCCCGCCACCACATATCTCCGGAGCAATATGGCCTTAGTTGCTAATGCTCCTAAAAACCCATTAACATAACAACATAACTATGCTCCTGTCATGTCAACAACAAACTGTTCGGGCAGATGGACAGTTGGTAATGGTCTGGGGGCATATTCAGCTGGCATGTTGGGACCTCTGGTATGTCTTGACACATCTCTGAACTGTCCAGGTTACATGTCCATCCTTGCAGACCATCCGCATCCCTTTATGGTCATCATGTACCCACAGGGCAATGGACTCCTCCAGCTGGATAATGAGCCTCCCTACAGAGCCATGGTGACTAGAACATGGTTCAAAGAGCATTCCACAGATTTTACCACTGTGGAATGGCCTCCCTGTTCACCGGACCAATTCCTGTGGAGCATCTTTGGGATGTTGTGGAATGGTCTGTTAGAGCTTTGGATCCTCCACCCAGGAATGTGACAGAATTATGGACAGTGGTGCAGCAAGCATGAATGGAAATACCTGTGGAACGCTTTCGTGAACTACTAGACTCAATGCCTTGCCACCTGACTGCCCTTATCCGGGCGAAAGGTGGGCTTACCTGTTACTAGGTAGGTATCCTATGGTTTCTGTCCACTCAGTGTATATACTTTATCCATGCTTTTGACCCACTTGGGGATTAATGACATGAATATGGTTTCATAGTGTATGTGGTATGCTAATTGGAATAGTCTATAGGCCAAAATAGTCTATAGGCATCTCATAAGAACAGAGGCAAATTTTTCTGAGAAAAGAATCTGCTTTTCAAAGGTTTCAGCAAGATGGATCCCACTGCTTTTTGGTGTCTTATCAAAAATGGGGTTGGTGCAAAACTTCTTTACAGTTTGGGATTTTATGAAGCAGATCCAGGACATTTTTTTGGCAAGATTTGTAATCATGGGTGAGATATGAAACCACCGTTATCAGCCTGAGTAAAATCAGCAGTCCAAGCAGTAGAAACATCCATTTAATTACTTCCAAAGAAGGCATGAGCAGTTCTGTCAGCTGGAAATGTGGCAGCAAGCTTTTTGGGATTCCAAAGGAATAATAATAATAACAACAGGACAAGATATAACAGGAGTATTTTCTGCTATTACAAAACCAGTGAGTTATGACTTGCAAAAGAAAAGGAATGCTTGTCAGCATTCTTTTACTTTTATACCTGATACCATGTTATAACTAACATAAGTTTTTGAAAACAGTGCTGTCACTTGTCCTCTGTGAGAATATAGTGCTTTTACCACTTTTCAATCCTTTGGAGAGGTCCGAATTTGAGTCCTTAACAGGAAGAATTTCTAAAGGCTTCTTCAGTCATGGCTGTAGTTAGCTGATCTCAGGCAGAAGAAATAGAGTTTTTGCCTATGAGTTATTCTGGGTTGTTCAGCCTGCACAACATACAAATCAGTCCATGAACAGACAGACAGACAGACAGACAGACAGACATAATACATGATACCCAACAACAACAGCAGTTCTTACTCATGTGTCAGCAATAGTAGTGACTGAAATGTGTCATTGTAGGTAACCCACATTATTTACCAGATTTGGCTCTGTCAGACATATTTTTGTTTCCTAAAATTTAATTTCTTGGCTAAACAAAAATGCACAACTCGACGAGATGACAATCAGCCACAGAAGCATATTTTTTCGAGCTTTCACAAATCATTCTAAAATAGTGGGATAACTGCTTTTCATCATTATTGGAACTTATATATATATATATATATATATATATATATAATTATATTTAAATAATGTTGGAAAAGAAATATTACTTAATAAAAATAAAAAGGAGGGTACAGCACACATCAGAGGCAGCAAAAAGCATGGACTCCTCTACATGACGCTTGAAATATAGTCATACAAATTAGAATAAGGTTTAAAATAATGCCAGCAGTACGGCAAGACAAGAGCGAAAAAACAAAATTAAACCTAGATTCAAATCTAACAGGGAGGGAAGAGAAAGGTAACGAAGAATAAAAATATTGCAACAGAAACTCTAAATTAATTTAGAAAATCAAATTATACAAATAATTCATTAAAATTTAAAGCCAATTAAATAGAAATTTAGCGGTGCCCCCCTCTGATGGGCACCAGGTCCAAATTTATGTGAAATATCACCAAACAGAGATTTAAACCATTCACAATAAAACAAAACAAAACAAAAATAGAAAAAATAGAAAAAATAGACTGACCATTATGCCCCATCTCAACAGAGGACCACAAGGCCAATAATGGTCAGGGAATCGCTGCATTTCGAACACTGAACAAATCGCCACAAAGGCGAAACGATCGCAAGATCAGTCAGCCACACCGATCCCCAGATCGAACCGCCAATGCAGGGAAATTGAACAGCGGTGGTCCTGATGCAGCGAAAATAAAAAATAGGACAGACAAGAGCACTCCAGTGCAAAGCCACACTACTGACAAAAATAAACTTAACCCGTTTATATAAACGAACAATAAACTATAGATGGCAGTACAGGCGCAGCGCTAGCAATTCGCCCAATACTATCATGTGACATAATTATATTTAAATAATGTTGGAAAAGAAATATTACTTAATAAAAATAAAAAGGAGGGTCTATTTAATTGGCTTTAAATTTTAATGAATTATTTGTATAATTTGATTTTCTAAATTAATTTAGAGTTTCTGTTGCAATATTTTTATTCTTCGTTACCTTTCTCTTCCCTCCCTGTTAGATTTGAATCTAGATTTAATTTTGTTTTTTCACTCTTGTCTTGCCGTACTGCTGGCATTATTTTAAACCTTATTCTAATTTGTATGACTATATATATATATATATATATATATATAAGCTCTGAAGATATTATATTGAAAAATAATTCATTTATAATACATACCTTGATTATGGTTCTTGAGGTTGTCACAGACATTCTCTCAGATGTGCCAGACAAGCTGCACTTGCTACCTGGGAACCTAAAACGCTGATGGAACTGATATTTGGGTGACACTCAAGTCAAGTGTACCCAATTTCGGCGAAGTCTGGATGGTCTGTGACAGCCAAATACTCTGCTTGCACCTTCACGATGGTGGGACTGTTAGTAATCCTGGGTATAACCTCCATGCACAAGTACATGGTGGGTGACCACCCAGGTGTGAACCAACGTAAGCAGGGGTCGAGATGTGGCGCCCACACAACATGGAGGAATTTCGCCCCTCTATGTTACCAGGCAGTACTAGGTGGTAGATGACTCTCATCAACCGGTGCAATACCACCACTTTGCTTATTGGAGGCTTGAAGTGGTGGAATCCATGTTTAGTCTCTAGAGCTAAGTTCCAGTCAACCCTTTCCTATCTCTTCCATCATGCAGTATGATTGATGAATTTTGAGGTTATGATGAACATCGTGGCGAGATCCAATATTCTTTACATTTCGAGGGTACAGCTCTAAAACAGTGTTCGCAGGCCGGCCGCTAGTTAGTAGACTAGACCAAACCTAATGGTAAATCTCTAGGAGGCTTCCGGATCACCTAGTGTATAACCTTGCTACCTCTACTCTGCCGGATAGTGACTGGAGGGAGTCCGAGTAGTGTGTATGCGGGGAGCATTGCCGAGGCCATGTTATGTCGATGATCTGAGTATATTCTTACCATGTGTACGCCATATCCAAAAATTTCATTACTTCATACAGTATGTCCCACCCACTTTTTCTTACTATTGAATACACCATGAATTGTCAAACTAATAGAGCAAGCTTACCTGTGAAAAGATATAAACCTCCCAAGCACTTCCTAATTCATTTCACAAATATACGTGGTCTCAATTCTAATCTTAACGATGTCCATTTCCACTTGCAGTCTGCCAAACCCCATGTACTGTTTCTGACAGAATCTCAGTTATCGGTTGATTCAACTATTGCTCATCTCAGATGCCCAAATTACTTGCTGTATGATTCCATTCGCCTCAAAGGTGGTACTTGTGCATATGTCCGTTCTGATATTCCCTGTCAGAGACTTGGCAATTTGGAATCTACTCTCGTTGATCTTAAAATCACTCTACCTCAGTGTGTAAAATTCATCTGTTGTCTCTACTGTTCTCCCAACTCCACTAATCACTTGGAGCTTTTTGACTTCCTCTCTTTGCAACTTGACTTTCTCCAGTCCAACTTTCCTAACAGTGAGGTAATTTTCCTTGGTGATTTTAATGTTCACAACTCCAGCTGGCTTCCGTTTTCTTGTCACACCGACCCAGCTGGTTGAGATGCTGATGCTTTTGCAATTAATAATGACCTTGCACAGATTGTTCATTTACCTACAAGAATACCGGATAATCCTAATCATACAGCCAACACGCTTGATCTTTTTCTCACAAACAACCCTTCTAAGTACACGGTCGAAGTGAGAGGTCCTTTAGGCACTTCAGATCACAACTTGGTGATTGTCTCTTCTCCAAAGGCGCCTTTATCTCATGGCTATTCCCAACCTCGTGTTTTATTTGGCATTACAAGAATGCAAAAATCGGATGGCCTGCGATACTTCTTTTCCTTGGTCGAATTACTGTTTCAAAACTTCTGATGTCAACGTTTGCTCAGATCGTGTCAGTGAAATTATTCTTGCAGGAATGGAATCCTTTATCCCACACTCCACTTTAAAATCTCGTTATTTATCTAAACCTTGGTTTTCCAATAAATGTGCTAAGGCTGTTCAAGAGAAGAATGTTGCATATCATAACTGGCTTGTTTCTAATTCTTCAGCTTCATTTTCTGCCTACACCAAAGCTCACAACAATTGTAAAGCAGTTATTAATCAGTCCAAACTAGAGTTTGAACAGGCTAAGTGTAGTAAACTTGCTTCTTGCCCTAATGGTAGCCAAGCATTCTGGTCTCTTGCCAAAGCTGTTGGCGGCAACTTTTGCCCATCTCTGCTCCCACCTCTGTCCAAATCAGATAGTTCTGTTCTCATTTCAGCCAAGAATAAAGCTGACCTGCTAGCATCCATTTTTCTTCCAACTCATGTATTAACGATCTTGGTAAAACACCTCCCACCATTTCCAACACGCTCCATTTAATGCCTCCTGTGGTCTTCCGTCAAAAGGATGTCAGAAGGATTTTGACGAATCTTGATGCTAAGGAAGCTCCAGGTCCCGATGGTATTTCTCCACTTGTTCTCAAAACCTGTGCTCCTGAACTTACTCCTATTCTTTGCCGCCTTTTTTTCACTTTCTTTTTCCAAAGGTGTTTTTCCTTCTGCTTGAAAATTTGTTCATATCCAGCCAGTTCCTAAAAAGGGTGAATCCCTCCCATCCAGTTATTGTCCCATTGCAATTACTTCTACTATTTCTAAAGTAATGGAGAAATCAATTAACCGCCAACTCTTAAACTACCTAGAAACCTTCCGTCTGATCAGCGATCGCCAGTATGGATTCCGTCAGTGTCGATCCACTGGTGATGTTCTGGCTTATGTTACCCATTTATGGACTAATTCAATGGAAAATTTCGGTGAAACACAAGTAGTTGCTCTTGGCATCTCAAAGGCTTTTGATCGTGTTTGTCATAAAGGTCTTGTAAACAGGTTTCGATCTTATGGCTTGCCAACTGTTTTTAATAATTGATTATCCAGTTTTCTCTCTGATCGCTCACTGAGTGTGATGGTAGATGGCTTTCTGATGGCTTTCTGTCTTCTAACTTTTCCACTAATGCGGTGTCCCCCAAGGTTCAGTTCTTTCCCCCACTCCTTTTCTCTTGTATATTAATGACCTTCTTCCATTGAGTGGAAATCCTATCCATAGTTTTGCCAATGATAGCACATTGCATTCCACTTTCCATTTTGAGAAACCTTGCCCTGTTCAATCAGCTTCAACTTCTCGAAAATCTGCTACCAATTCCTTAAATGCCGATCTTCAGGTAATTCTCCAGTGGGGAAAAGGCAACTTAGTTGATTTCAACCCTTCTAAAACTCAGTCTTGTCTTATATCACCCCGGGGGCTCACATCTGGTGAGTATGGGCTTCGCAAACCCAGGGTCCTGAGCTGGATATCATCATTCTTCTCTTTCTTGGTGATTCCTTTCTACTTCTCTCTCTCTCTCTCTCTCTCTCTCTCTCTCTCTCTCTCTCTCTCTCTCTCTCTCTCTCTCTCTCTCTCTCTCTCTCTCACAGGGGGGTAACTTGGGAATTTTTTTTTTTTTTTTGGCTGGTGCAGCATAAGCCTCAGGCTTCCTTGTACCATATGGCCATTAATAATAATAATAATAATAATAATAATCTCGCAAAAAGGATTCTTCTGCTCCTATGCTTATCTTTAGTGACACTCCGATTTCTAGGCAAAGTGATATCTCTTTTGGGAATTACCCTGACTTCTAATCTCTCTTGGCACAAACACATTACAAATATTGCTTCCTCTGCATCTTAAAAACTTGGTTTTCTCTTTCGCTCTCGGCTTTACTTTTCTTCCAAACAGCTGCTCACTGTGTATAAATCATAAATCCGCCCTGCCATAGAATATTGTTCCCACATCTGGGGTGGTGCCCCCAAAACCTTTCTCAGGCTTCTTGATTCCATTCAGAAGAGGGCAGTTAGGTTAATTAATGATTCATCTCTGACAGAGTTTCTCCGCTCGCTGTCTCATTGACGCACTGTTTCTGCTGCTTGTCTCTTCTACAGTACTTCCATGGGCACTGTTCTTCTGAATTGGCTTCTATAATTCCTGCTCTCTCTTTCAAAACAGTCCGAACACGTGCCGCCACCAGCCAACATCCATTTACTGTCCAACTTCAAACTCACAGAACCAACTTTTTATCTTCCTCGTTTATTCATTCAACTGCCGATTTCTGGAACAACCTACCTTCATACGTATTTCCTGAAAATTACAATCTACAGAAATTCAAGTCCAATGTCAACAAATATCTTCTTTCGTCTTCTCAACCTCTGACCCAAGCACGGTACTAAGTACTATAGGTTCTAATACCTCTCATGTTTGGGGTTTACATAAAAAAAAAAATAATAATAAATAAAAAAAAATACTCACTGGCACAAGTCCAGCGCTTCATAGTAGACTATGAATTTTTTAGTACCTGTGTATATCACTGGAATTCAAAATACAGTGTAACTTAATTAATTTAATTAATCAAATAATTGACATACCTTAGGTTGTACAATAAGGACGCATATGACTTCCCAGTTACTGTCTGCTTGTGTTCCACATAGTGAATGTGCAAACAGTATCCCAAAAAAATGGTGGCCATAATCTTGCCAGCTGTGAAAGTTGTGGCTGAAATTCTTTGGATAGGGGAGAACCCATGTGCTTCCCTTGCATTGATTCTTGCTTGGTCTCAATATCCTAGTGATGAACCCATGTTTCATCACCCATATCAATTCTGGAGACGAAAGTTTCAAGATCCTCTCTACAAAAAATTTCTAAATTCTGCTCACAACACTACTCTGAATTGCCTCTTCACATGAGTCAGAAATCTGGGGACCCACCTTTCACTGACCTTACTTATCCTCCAATGTTCACGGAGGATGGTTATAACTGCTCCCTCAGATATGTCACATTCCCTAGAGATTTGGGACACCTTTAAACATGTCATTCAGCTCAAGGGCTTCCACAGATTGGCATTTCTGAGGTGGTCGCTGTCACAGGCCTACCTGGACGTGGGTCATCTTTTATGGACTCTTAACACATTTGAATTGTTTTGACCAGAATTTCATCTGGTATTCTGAAGGTGCACTGTTGCCATTCACAGCCACCATCCTTTCACGAATGGCCTTTGGCCCATTTCCTTCTTTAGTGAGAAACTTGATGACTGAATGATGCTCCAATTCCTGCAAATGCATAATTTGATATAGGTGTTTTCCTTTTTCTGTTACAGCAGCATAATCTAAAAACTTAGTGGAATCAAAATTAGTATGATCAAGGTGAGATATGTAGGAACATGATAAATCACTAATCACTGAAATATAACCATGGGAAATACTTTAGGTAGATAATTTATCGTCGGTCCCTGTATGGAACTGACTGTGGTACAGGTTTCCCAACCCAGGACAGCTCGAGCACAACTATATTCCCCTTCTTCCAATTACTTTCTGCTATTCTTAATTACTACAACTTATTTTTCGTGCGCAATTAGACTGGCCGTTACTGAAAGCAATATCGAGATGCTATCGCTTCTTTTTTCTTCTTAAGCAAAGTTTGGTGTCTTTTCTACACTACCTTGTTAGTCATTGTTCTCCCTTTGCCTCATTTGTTTAATTGCTTACTTTCCCGTCACACGGGTATGGTTCACTTTGACCAATTCACACCTCCCCCCCCCACTCGGGGTTACTTCAACTGATATAAATATACTACAGAAAACTATCGGCTTTCATCTGTAGTCTCTGATGTTGCTCTGTATTCACCACAATCAGCTAATTTCACCGATTCCGGCCTAAGCATACAATAAGTTGTCAAAAACATAACTTTATTCCTTTATATTACGTTTACTTTGTTTAAATTTCATCCTGGCCTTTTCTGCCCTCATTTTTTAATTCAAACTTTCATTTAATTTTCCTTTTACACGACTTAATCAGCATAATTTTAGCATTTTAACTTTGTTATTATTATTTTTTATTTATGTTTGAATTTTAATCATTCCTTTTGGTCACTGTCGGGTCGGCTATGATGTATACGTTTGTTTGTATACATCATAACAGAAACAGAGACCCTGCTTATTATGGTGGCTCCTAAGGTTTTGGCTGTCGACCCTCTGATGAAGTAGTTCAAGTCCTAGGATCCACTGCATTAGGTACCATTTTTGTTATCATTATTATTTTTATGTTAATCTTAATTTCATTTAATTTCAGGTAATCTGCTTTTACCTTGCTGGCATTATAAATTTTTTCCATTTGTATGTATACATCATAACAGAAACAGAGACCCTGCTTATTATGGTGGCTCCTAGGGATGCTGACCTTGACAGGTCAGCACCCCTACCCAATACACTTTTTCATTTTGGTTGCTGGGCATTTCTGCTATAACTAGTAGTGCCCCAGATCCACAACCTAGTTTAATAATTTAATACTTTTCTTGCTTTCTTAAAGGTTCAGTAATCTCATTACATCCTATTATTTTTATCAATATTATTATTAATATATATATATATATATATATATATTATTTATTTTTTTTATTAATTTTTATTTGCTGAATTCTCTAGATTGGTACTGTGGCTGTTTGTCAAAAAATCGTAATCAGTGGGGCATTTTTCCAAAAAATTTCATTTCTGTAAAAGAGGCTATTATTGATAAAACTGGGTAAGTTAAAATTTCCTTTCAGCAATTCAAATTTCAATTATTGAAAATTGTTTAGGATCAGAAGCATTAAAATTATAGAGATCTTACTTAAAAAGTTGATTCATTACGTCTTCAGCTAAATGATTAATGAATTAAGTATTTTCTTTCATTGATGTATGAAACATGCTCTCTAATCTTTGTCCTGCTATTTTGAGCAACTAGCTTTTATAATACTCTGTGTGGACCAAGAGAACACAAAATAATACACTCAGAGACCCTATGTAATGGATCTTTCCAAAAAAAAAAGATGCTCTAGTTTTAATTGAATATGTTTACTAAAATACATCATATGCATCAATGTATTTGGTATGTCTGAACCGATTTTCAGGATGGTACTGCCAATGTAGCAATTGATGCACCTGCCTTTACCTCAAAGTTGTATTAAGTGGAAGAGTTAAGGGTTTAATGGTGAAGTACATATGATATAGTTAGTTTTTTTGGGGGATAGAAATCAGAATATTTGCCTTCAGTACAAAAATAACTAATTTCTCTGACCATCTGCATTCAGAAAATTCTTTAGTCATCTTTGGAAATGTTCTATTATTCCAGGCAGAGTTTCTTTATCAGTACTGTTCTCAATGTTAAATTGAATCTATAAAGTTTATGAACTCCGTGTGGGTTGTTTCTATAAGCAATATCCTTTGGAAAATGTAATAAGCAACATGGATTTAGATTCAGACTAATGATTTACAAACTTTATCGATGCTGACACACTATGCATATACCAAAAATAATTCAACACCTCGCCCTTTTTGTTAATGGTTTTTAAGTTGATGGTAAATGAAATTGTATGCCGCTTCCATTGTTTTGATCCAAAAAGAGAGTAAGATAGAGAAAAGATGTGTAACTGAAGACAAGCTTAGCCAAGGCCATCTGAAATCGGGTACATCAGTTATTAGCTCTCAAAGAGAAAGAACGTGTCTAGAGCTACTGGCTACTCATTATAAAGGTATAAATGCCATAAATTTTTAATATTGTGTTAGCAATGCTCCAAAGTGTAGCAAAAATGGCTGCAACTCATCTGATAGCTGGCCATCTGACAGATGTCCAGCTTTCTTTTTTATGGAAAATGTTTTCAGTTTTTTAAATTCTGCTTTTAAAAGTGCCAATATTTAGTGTTTAATCTTTTCTTAATGGATTGCAGTGTTTAATGTATTAAAACTAAGTTTTAATAAAAAAAAATTAAAATATGCTGTGGTGTTGTATTCTTATTTTTAAGAGAAGAAGAATATTTATTCTATAGAAAATTGTGAAAAATGTTTTAGACAAAATGAAAATGTTTTAGACAAAATGTTTTAGACAATATAAAAACAGTAGCAAATCTTAAAAACAATAGAGTAAGACTGTAGATATTCATTGAACTGGTGGGAGAAAAAAAAAGTAAGCTGAAATGCTAAACAAACAGCATTAGTACTTCTCTGGTACCATGCCACTCTTCAAGCAAAAAGCTAAATACAGTAAACCCCCGCTATTCGCGGTCGCTGATTTAATATAAAATGAAACCTAAAAAAATGTGAATTTTAAAGCGCCATGAACATTTTCCGCCATAAAAAAACATGGGCGTGGCTAAAATTATCTTTCCCTGTCAAAACAGCGCTCAGTGGGTGGGGGAAGAGGGGTGACAAAATCCTGGCGTGGATGTTTCTCGCTAATCCTTGTTCAGTGTGTGTTATGCACATGTCATGGAAGGTTTCATCGTTTGCTTTTAATTTATATGCTTATAAATTGAATAAATTTATCAATTTATAAATTGATATGCTTACAAAAGTGATAAATCTACCGTTTTGCAGTGTAAAACAGACTTTTTCAAGTGTGTTAACGGAAGAAAGTGACTTTATTGTGGACAAGTTCTTTCTAACCTGTACAAAAATATGGATACAAATAACAAGGGAAATGTGAAAAGATCAAAGAAGGTGATGACATTAGCGAATAAAATTGAGTTATTAGACAAAACTTCTAATGGTGAAAGTGTCTCCTCAGTGGCAAAACATTATAAAATCAACGAGTCAATGGTACGATCAATCAAAAAATCGGAAGAAAAAATCCGCTGTAGTGTCCGTGAAAACGCGCTAATTGCTTCAAAAATTTGCTCTATAACTCGTGATGTTAAATTAGAAAAAACGGAAAAGGCTTTAAATCTGTGGATAGAAGACCGAACTCAAAATAAAATTCCGTTAAGTTCACTCATCATTTGTGAAAAGGCAAAACTCCTTTATCAACACTTTAGCGAAACAGGTGATAGCTCTGGTGGGATAAGTTTTTTTAGCTAGCAAAGGCACTGGTTTGAAAGATTTGTTTGAAATTTCTAATAAATATTACATTTAATATTAAATTGTTTCTTATTTTCATTTCGATGCCATATGCTTGCATTTCGCTATGTACTGTCTATGTGCATAGTCATATTATGAAGGTACATATAATACATACATAGACACAATTTTAGACTAGTTTTTCTTATATACTGTATCTCATACTTTGGAACGGAACCCCTTTATTACTATGGGAGCCATAACTCAGTATTCACATTTTCGGTATTTGTGGCATTTCTCAGGAACGTAACTCCCGCGAATAGCGGGGGTTTACTGTAGTTTAGAGGGGAACAGGTATCCTGTGTATCCGGGCTTAGAGGGGAACAGGTATCCTGTGTGTTATCAGACACTCAGCCTAAAACACTGATGGATCCAATATCTCTCTATTACAGAAGATTTAGGAGTAGTCCGGTTGGCCTGCCTCCCTAAAATCCATTCATGCACACCTTCTCGATGGTAAGCCCTGTTACGCCACTTAGGTGGCAACGAACGTGTAGAGTGGTTCTCTTCAAGACGCCTGGTCAGCGTGAAGAGGAAAAGACCAAACCCTCCAGCAATGAGAGCACAACAATACATACAAATGGCCCTCAGTCCCCAGCAGCTTTCACTCTCCCTCTTACGGCAGCGAGAGGATCAGAGTGGAAGCAGAGGGTGCTAAGAATCTCTGGGTACGACCAGGCTGCCATGCACGGAAATTGATCTTGGCCTGTTATAACGTGCGATCACTCATCGGTGAAGACAGGATATTAGAGCTGGAAAAGGAATTAGAAAATGTGAATTGGAATATCATCGGTTTGGCTAAAACAAGAAGAAGAAATGAATCACTTATAAGTTTATCAAGTGGAAATCTGCTGTACACCAATGGAAACAGTGAAAGGAGTGAAGGTGGAGTTGGGTTTCTGGTCCATAAAGATTTTAAAAACAACATTTTGGAATTCAAAAGTACATCACCAAGGGTGTCAAGACTAATACTCAAGATTTCTAAGAGGTACAAGCTAAAGATTATAATGATTTATGCACCAACATCGAGCCATGATGATGAAGAGGTTGAAGAAATGTACACTGAAATTGAGAGTCTTCTAGATGAGCAGAAAACCCACTACACTATTATTATGGGGGACTTCAATGCTAAGGTTGGAAAAAGGAAAAACAGTGCAGAAAGAGGAACTATAGGAAATTTTGGAATTGGAGAAAGAAATAAGAGGTGAAAGACTTGTGGAATTTGCAGAATCTCAAGGAATGTCAGTAATGAACACTTTTTTCAAGAAAAGGGTGAACAGAAAGTGGACATGGAAGAGTCCAAATGGATTAACAACTAATGAAGTCGACTTCATCCTCACTAACAGAAGATATATTGTGAATGATGTTACCGTCCTGAATAAGGTAAATGTTGCAAGTGATCACAGAATGGTAAGATGTACACTTGATATAGATGTAGAAAAGGAAAGGAAAAAAACTGACTCGAGTAAATAATACAAAGGTCTTTGAAATAACAGAGGAGGAGAAAAAGCAGTATGTACTGGAACTTAAGAACAAGTTTGAGCTTCTGCAGACTGCTCAGGACCAAGATATCGACGAGGAATATTACAACTTTCTGAAAGTGATAAAGCCCAAGAAACCTATAGGGAAACAGAAATCCAAAGAAGAAAAAATTAGTCAAGAAACACTTGTCATGATGAACCAAAGACGACAAATGAAGAGCAAGAAAAACACTGACAGGGAGAAAATTGAGTATACTGAGTTATGCAAAGCCATTAGAAAGAGACTCAGAGAGGACATAAGAAGATTTAACACAAGAAAAGTAGAACAAGCATTAAGGGAAAACAAAGGATTTAAATCAGCAGCCATGAGCAGTAATACAGAAAGACAAATGATACTGAAACTGAAGAATAGCGATGGTGTACTTATAAACAGCAGAGAAGGCATAATTCAAATAGCAGAAGACTACTATAGAGAATTATACAAGGAGCGAGGGAATGATACCAGCAGTGGGGAAGATGGATTGCAAAGTAGCAACACATACGACATACCCGATATTCTTCCTGATGAGGTAGAACATGCATTGAAGAAAATGAAGAATCGGAAAGCCCCAGGGGAAGATGAAGTTACTGTAGAGTTGTTAAAATTGGGAGGAAGAGACATAACACAAAAACTAGCAAGGCTCTTCACAAAGTGCATTAGAAAAGGTGTGATGCCTAAGCAGTGGAATAATGCAATCATAGTTTTGCTGCATAAGAAAGGAGATAAATCAGAAATTGGAAATTATAGACCAATTAGCTTGTTATCCCATATCTACAAGTTGTTCACAAGGGTCATTACTAACAGATTAGAAAGAATACTTGATGAGAATCAACTGAAAGAGCAAGCTGGCTTTAGGACAGGACTCTCAACTATGGATCACCTTCACATAATATCACAGCTAATGGCACCATTATGCCTGGCATTTGTGGATTATGAAAAGGCATTTGACTCCATACAGCATAAGGCAATGTTTCGGGCACTGGAAAGACAAGGCATAGATACTCCATATATTATGATTTTGAAGAAAATATATGAGAGTGCTACATCCTTTATTAGACTAGACAAAGACAGTAGCAAATTTAAAATCGAGAAAGGAGTTCGACAAGGAGACACAATATCTCCGAAGTTGTTTACTGCTGCCCTTGAGGAAGCTTTCAGAAGATTAGTCTGGTCGCAGAAAGGAGTCAATGTGAACGGAGAGTACCTAAACCATTTACGATTTGCAGATGCCATTGTGGTCATAAGCCACGTTCCCAAAGAATTAGAGGAAAATCTTAATCAGTTATGCACAGTTAGTAAGGATTTTGGACTAAAGATGAATATGGCTAAAACAAAAGTAATGATGAACAGGTATGCCATGGAAAGGGAAATAATGATTGAAGGAGCAGTAATTGAAAAGGTGGAGTCATATACTTATCTGGGACAAGTTATAGCTGTAATAATGATAAATGGCTGGAAGTCAAGAGAAGAATAAATTTTGGATGGATAGCATTCAGGACATATATTGACATATACTGAAGAGCAATATCCCAGTTTGTCTGAAACGTAAAATAATGAATCAATGTATACTCCCCACCATGACTTATGGAAGTGAAACTTGGGCACTCACCAAAAGAATGGAAGAGAAGCTAAGAACTACACAGCGAAGAATGGAACGAATTATATTGGGAATCAGACTGTTAGATAAGAAGAGAAACACATGGATTAGGCAGCAAACTCAAGTAGAGGACATTCTTATCAAAACTAAAGAACTAAAATGGTCTTGGGCAGCACACATAGCTCGAAGACATGATGACAGATGGACTAAGAAAATAACAGAATGTTACCCAAGAGGAGCTAGAAGAAAACCTGGAAGACAAAGGCGGAGATGGATAGATGAAATTCATGAGTTTTTGAGTAGTAAATGGATGGCCAGTGCTCAAAACAGAAGGAACTGGAAAGTTGCTGGAGAGGCCTTCATCCTGCAGTGGTTTGAAAATGGCTGATGATGATAATGATGACTTTAGTTTCTCTGGTAGGTCACCAGCAGGTTCTCATGTGAAATTTCTTTATAAACTATTGCAGTTTATAAAGAAATTGCACTTTATAAACTATTGCAGTAAAAGTTTGACTGTATTTAGGAAGGTAGAAAAAAATTCAGATTTTTAATTATTGATTAATAGTTAATGCAGGAATGTTATTTTTGAGGATTGCCTTTTATACTGCTGAGTTGATGTATAAAATCAGTACTGATAAAGAAAATCTGCATAGAAAATAAAGCTCTGGATGTTCTGAATGCCAGATGGTCAGAGGAGTGAGTTAGTTATATCCAGTGCTCAAAGTAGGGAAAAAGAAGTTGTGGGATTATAGCAAGCCATATGTGTAGTGGTTGAAATTGGGGAAAAAAAAAAAATTGGAACTGCTATTATCCTCCCAACACAGGATTTAAGCATTATATAAGTACTAATAATGATTTAATTTTATATGGAAAATTAAGCAGTGTTTGAATGTTATATGATTTCATTGTGCTATAAAAACAAAGCAAAATGGTAATAACCAATTATGCCAACAAAAAATATTTTTTGTCATACCTCCACAAAATAAATTAGTATTAGTATTAGTATTAGTAACGGCCGCATGGTGCAAGAAAGCCTATGGCTTATGCTGCACCAGCCAAAAAAAAATAAATCCGAACAAAACAATGATAAAAACAAAAAAATAAAAATAAATAACTAAATAATAATAATTAATAAAATAAAAAATAAATAAAAAGGAAATTAAACCTATCATCCTATGTGCTTCCCTTACCCGAAAGTACTATCCAGATGACCTTTGAATTTCCCCAAACTCTCGGCCTCTACCACCCATGAAGGCAACTTATTCCAGTAATTTATAACTCGCTGGCTAAAATAGAACTTCCTGCAATCCAATCTAAACATTTCCCCCCCGTAACTTGAATTTATGTCCCCTAGTTCTAGCATCATTTATAATCTTGAAAATTTTGTCTTCATTCATTTTACTGATGCCTCTCAGAGCCTTAAACACCTCAATCAAATCTCCTCTAAGGTGTCTAGTTTCCAAACTGTGCAACCCACATATTCGAAGTCTTTCTTCATAAGGACGCCCTTTTGCCGATCTCACCAGGCGAGTTACCCTTCTTTGCACCCTTTCAAGAAGCTCGATGTCTTTCTTCAGGTGTGGTCTCCATACTTGAACACAGTATTCCAAGTGTGGTCTAACATAAGCCTTATATAATGGGATTATCACGTCCCTATCTCTACTTGCAAAAGTTTGATAGATCATTGATAGGACACCATGGGCCTTCCTTGCAACCTGTTTACAATGCTCAGAGAATTTCATGTCTGACCGTATCGTAACACCCAAGTCCCTTTCCTCCAGTACTGGCTTTAGTTGAACTCCACCAAGTGAATAAGTTTTTTTGGGATTACTGTTTCCCAGGTGTAATACCTTACACTTTGTTGGATTAAAGCACAGCTGCCATTTTTCTGACCATTCCTGAAGTCTATCTAGGTCTCTCTGAAGAAGCTCAGCTTGACAGTGATCATTAACTACTCTCCCAATTTTAACATCATCTGCAAATTTAGACATCACGCCCTCTATCCCTTCATCAATGTCGTTTATGAAAATTAAAAACAACAGTGGTCCTAATACTGATCCTTGGGGAACCCCACTTCTTACATCAACCCAATCTGAGGAATAGCCATTTATCACAACCCTCTGCCTCCTGCCCTGAAGCCATCCTTCTATCCATCTAAGGATTTTCCCAGTGATTCCAACCTGTTCCAGCTTATAAAGCAACCGCTCATGTGGGACTGAGTCAAAAGCTTTGCTGAAATCTAAATAAACAATGTCGAAATTATTCCCTAAATCCAGCTCGTGAGTGACCCTTTCGAAATAGCGAACCAGATTTGTTAAACATGATTTTCCCTTTACGAAACCATGCTGAGTATCCTTGAGAATTTCAATTCGATCCAAATGATCCTGAATTCCACCCTTGATCATTGCCTCCATGATTTTCCCTACTACTGAAGTCAGACTGACAGGTCGATAATTTCCAACTTCACTTTTAGAGCCACCCTTATGTATGGGAGATACATTTGCACTTTTCCAATCCAAGGGAATCTCCCCAGAGTCTAATGATGCTCGCATAATTAGCCTCAATGGTTCAATGCACTCGCTTGCCGCCTCTCTTAAGATTATAGGGTATATTCCATCAACTGCAGGAGCCTTACTGGTCTGTAGGCTCGAAAGTTTTTTCATTAAATAATCTTGCGAAATTTCAATATCATTAATTACATATTTTTTAACTTCGCTCCCACAATTTCCCTTTGCCACAAAAGGCTTTTCATTTGTAAAT
This sequence comes from Mastigoproctus giganteus, assembly GCF_048544385.1. Taxonomy (NCBI): domain Eukaryota; kingdom Metazoa; phylum Arthropoda; class Arachnida; order Uropygi; family Thelyphonidae; genus Mastigoproctus; species Mastigoproctus giganteus. The sequence continues at coordinate 114,547,775 of NC_143579.1, forward strand.
ATCGATGCAAAATAACTGTTGAGTTCATCTGCAACGGCAGCTGGTGTATTTATTACTATCCCCTTTCCCTTACGTAAAGGTCCGATCTGGTTTGTCCTGCTCTTCTTGGCATTTATATATGTGAAGAATTCTTTATCCCCCCTCTTTGCTCTGTTTGCTAGCGATTTCTCATAAACTGCCTTTGCCTGTCGAACCTTTTCTGTGGCTCTATTACACATCACCTTGTAGCTGTTATAGGCTTCAGTACTTTTTATTGTTCTGTAACCTTTCCATGCCACCTTTTTCTGCTCAAGTAATGTGGCAACTTCACTAGTCATCCAACTTGGAACCCTCCTCGTGGAGTATTTTTTTAATGGTATATACGCATTCAAGGCATCTGTGATTAATGTTTTAAAAGCGTACCACAGTTCAATCGTATTCATTCTCTGCGCGATATCTACCCAGTTAATAGAGGCCATGTAGTACCTTAAGGCATCGTAATTTCCTTTTCTGAAATTAAAACCCATTCCTTTGCCTTTTACTTCTGCTACCTCTCTCTAAATATGTCATTCCGGAGGAAATAAATTCACTGATTCCAAAAATCACCATAAAAAGTCTCTATCACGTCTCCTTCAAAAGATATATATTTTTTTAATGTGAACCCCAAACATGAGAGGTATTAGAACCTATAGTACTTAGTACCGTGCTTAGGTTGGAGGTTGAGAAGACGAAAGAGGATATTTGTTGACATTGGACTTGAACTTCTGTAGATTGTAATTTTCAGGAAATATGTATGAAGGAAGGTTGTTCCAGAAAACGGCAGTTGAATGAATAAATGAGGAAGATGAAAAGTTGGTTCTGTTGGTTTGAAGTTGGACAGTAAATGGATGTTGGCTGGTGGCGGCACGGGTTTGGACTGTTTTGAAAGAGAGAGCGGGAATTATAGAAGCCAGTTCGGAAGAACAGTGCCCATGGAAGTATCTTAGAAGAGGCATGCAGCAGAAACAGTACGTCTATGAGAAAGCGAGTGGAGAGACTCTGTTAGAGATGAATCATTAATTAACCTAACTGCTGCCCTCTTCTGAATGTAATCAAGAAGCCTGAGAGAAGTTTTGGGGGCACCACCCCAGATGTGGGAGCAATATTCCATAGCAGGGTGGATTTGCGATTTATACAGAGTGAGCAGCTGTTTGGAAGAAAAGTAACGCCGAGAGCGAAAGAGAAAACCAAGTTTTTTAGATGCAGAGGAAGCAATATTTGAAATGTGCTTGTGCCAAGAGAGATTAGAAGTCAGGGTAATCCCCAAAAGAGATATATCATTTTGCCTAGAAATCGGAGTGTCACTAAAGATAAGCATAGGAGCAGAAGAATCCTTTTTGCGAGATATAAGACAAGACTGAGTTTTAGAATGGTTGAAATCAACTAAGTTGTCTTTGCCCCACTGGAGAATTACCTGAAGATCGGCATTTAAGGAATTAGTAGCAAATTTTCAAAAAATTGAAGCTGATTGAGCAGGACAAGGTTTCTCAAAATGGAAAGTGGAATGCAATGTGCTATCATCGGCAAAACTATGGATAGGATTTCCAGTCAATGGAAGAAGGTCATTGATATACAAAAGGAATAGTGGGGGAAAGAACTGAACCTTCAGGGACACCGGCATTAGTGGAGAAGTTAGAAGATAGAGAGCCATCTACCATCACCCTCAGTGAGCGATCAGAGAGAAAACTGGATAACCAATTACTAAAAACAGTTGGATAACCAATTACTAAAAACAGTTGGCAAACCATAAGATGAAAGCTTGTTTAGAAGACCTTTATGCCAAACACGATCAAAAGCCTTTGAGATGTCAAGAGCAACTACTTTTGTTTCACCGAACCTTTCCATTGAATTAGTCCATAAATGGGTAACATAAGCCAGAATATCACCAGTGGATCGACACTGACGGAATCCATTGTGGCGATCGTTGATCAGACGGAAGGTTTCTAGGTAGTTTAAGAGTTGGCGGTTAATTGATTTCTCCATTACTTTAGAAAGAGTAGAAGTAATTGCAATGGGACGATAATCGGATGGGAGGAATTTGTCACCCTTTTTAGGAACTGGCTGGATATGAGTAAATTTCCAAGCAGAAGGAAAAACACCTTTGGAATAAGAAAGTGAAAAAAGCGGCAAAGAATAGGAGTAAGTTCAGGAGCACAGGTTTTGAGAACAAGTGGAGAAATACCATCAGGACCTGGAGCTTTCTTAGCATCAAGATTCATCAAAATCCTTCTGATATCCTTTTGACGGAAGACCACAGGAGGCATTGAATGCAGCGTGTTGAAATGGGGGGAGGTGTTTTACCAAGATCATTAATACATGAGATGGAAGAAAAATGGGATGCTATCAAGTCGGCTTTATCCTTGGCTGAAGTGACAACAGAACCATCTGGTTTGGACAGAGGTGCGAGCAGAGATGGGCAAAAGTTGCGGCCAATAGCTTTGGCAAGAGACCAGGTCTGATTAATAACAGCTTTACAATTGTTGCGAGCTGTGGTGTAGGTAGAAAATGAAACTGAAGAATTAGAAACAAGCCAATTATGATATGCAACATTCTTCTCTTGAACAGCCTTAGCACATTTATTGGAAAAACCAAGGTTTAGATAAAGGACGAGATTTTAAAGTGTAGTGTGGGATAAAGGATTCCATTCCTGCAAGAATAATTTCACTGACACGATCTGAGGAAACGTTGACATCAGAAGTTTTATAACAGTAATCCGACCAAGGGAAGGAAGAAAAGAAGTCTCGCAGGTCATTCCATTTTGCATTCTTGTAATGCCAAACAACACGAGGTTGGGAATAGCTATGAGATAAAGGTTCCATTGGAGAAGAGACAATCACCAAGTTGTGATGTGAAGTGCCTAAAGGACCTCTCACTTCGACTGTGTACTTAGAAGGGTTGTTTGTGAGAAAAAAATCAAGCGTATTGGCTGTATGATTAGGATTGTCCGGTATTCTTGTAGGTAAATGAACAATCTGTGCTAGGTCATTAGTAATTGCAAAAGCCTCAGCATCTCGACCTGCTGGGTCGGTGTGACTAGAAAACGGAAGCCAGCTGGAGTTGTGAACATTAAAATCACCAAGGAAAATTACCTCACTGTTAGGAAAGTTGGACTGGAGAAAGTCAAGTTGCAAAGAGAGGAAGTCAAAGAGCTCCAAGTGATTAGTGGAGTTGGGAGAACGGTAGAGGCAACAAATGAATTTGACACAATGCGGTAGAGAGATTTTAAGCCAGGGAAGATCAAAGAGAGGAGATTCCAAATTGCCAAGTCTCTTAGAGGGAATATCAGAACGGACATATGCACAAGTACCACCTTTGAGGCGAAAGGAATCATACAGCGAATAATTTGGGCATCTGAGATGAGCAGTAGTTGAATCAACTGATAACTGAGATTTTGTCAGAAAAAGTACATGGGGTTTGGCAGACTGCAATTGGAAATGGACATCGTTGAGATTAGAATTGAGACCACGTATATTTGTGAAATGAATTAGGAAGTGCTTGGGAGGTTTAGATCTTTTCGCAGATAAGCTTGCTGTATTAGTTTGGCAATTCATGGTGTATTCAATAGTAAGAAAAAGTGGGTGGGACATGCTGTATGAAGTAATGAAAATTTTGGATATGGCGTACACGTGGTAAGAATATACCCAGATCCTTGACATAACGTGGCCTCGACAATGCTCCCCGCATATACACTACTCGGACCCCCTCCAGTCACTATCTGGCAGAGTAGAGGTAGCAAGATTATACACTAGCTGATCCGGAAGCTTCGTAGAGAGTTACCAATAGGTTACCAATTGTTCCAAGATTGTGTCCTGTTGAGCTTCGAATAACACCTGATATTTTTGTCCGACAGATTGAAGTTTAATCCTGTTTTTTTTTTTTTTTTTTTTTTTTGTTTTTTTTGGAGATGCACTGTATATGGCCAAAAGTTTGTCAAAAACCTTCTCATATGATAAACTGCTGAAATTTCTCACATCACATCATTAACAGATACAGTGGTACTCAAAAAAATTGCATTACTTTCAAAATTCACAGAATTTCTGAAATGTGCCAATATATCATATATGTTTTGTAATGGCATTATCCATTTGCATCATCCATATCTAACAAACTCTCTTAGATGATGTCAGGTGCCATACATGATTACATAACTCTAGCAACAATATAAATACAGTGTATATGCCATGAGTGAAAGCTTAGCCATTGCTATCACAATGGTTAAGTTTTCACAAATAACACCACATAGGAAAAATGTTACTGTTCCTGTTGAAAGCAGAGGGACATTCCACTCTGCTTTCAACGGGTACAGTAGAAAGCAGAGGGACATTCCACTCATGAAATAACTAAAAGGATTCACTGTAATCAGTCAATAATGACATGTTTATTATGAAGATTATTAGAATATTTATCAGAAAATTATCCACAAATATCCTGCTGCAATTGTCCACAAATATCTTCTGCAGCACAGCACAGGACAGATTTCTTATCCCCTCTGTGTCTGAAATAGAAGATCCTCATCAACAGATCTCAAAACAGCATGGGTGAGGATTCAGAAGTAAAGGCAAGTCTGTTACATTACGTAGAGACATTATATTATGCGTTTTCTCATTGGGATTAATAATGTCACCCAAGAAAAATGCCACATTTGGTACAAAAAATGAAAGACCAGCATCTAAAGGGGCAAAAGAGCATGATATTTGGTCTGAGGATCAGTGGAAATGTGTTATTTTCTCTAATGAATCAAAATTCAACTGGCATTATTTGGATGGCCAGGACTGTTAGATGAAGAAGAGAAGAATTTCATCCTGACTGTCTTCTCCACTGTGAAACATTCTGCATCCCAAATGATATGGGTGGGGCTGTACTTCACTTAGAGGAGTTTGTCTTCTTGAATTTATCAAGGGTACAGTGAATACTGAGGTTTACAAGAACATTCTGGAGACAAAATTACTTCGCACAACATCGCTATAGGGATGTTGACAGTTGCATTTTTCAGGATGACTCTCCTAAATATCATAGAGCCAAAACATGGATAACCAATTACTAAAAACAGTTGGCAAACTGTAAGATGGAAGCTTGTTTAGAAGACCTTTATGCCAAACACGATCAAAAGCCTTTGAGATGTCAAGAGCAACTACTTGTGTTTCACCGAACCTTTCCATTGAATTAGTCCATAAATGGGTAACATAAGCCAGAATATCACCAGTGGGTCGACACTGACGGAATCCATACTGGCGATCGTTGATCAGACATAAGGTTTCTAGGTAGTTTAAGAGTTGGCGGTTAATTGATTTCTCCATTACTTTAGAAAGAGTAGAAGTAATTGCAATGGGACGATGATTGGAGATGGGAGGGATTTGTCACCCTTTTTAGGAACTGGCTGGATATGAGCAAATTTCCAAGCAGAAGGAAAAACACCTTTGGAATAAGAAAGTGAAAAAAGGTGGCAAAGAATAGGAGTAAGTTCAGGAGCACAGGTTTTGAGAACACGTGGAGAAATACCATCAGGACGTGGAGCTTTCGTAGCATCAAGATTCATCAAAATCCTTTTGATATCCTTTTGACGGAAGACCACAGGAGGCATTGAATGCAGCGTGTTGGGAATGGTGGGAGGTGTTTTACCAAGATCTTAATACATGAGCTGGAAGAAAAATGGGATGCTAGCAGGTCAGCTTTATCCTTGGCTGAAGTGACAACAGAACAATCTGGTTTGGACAGAGGTGGGAGCAGAGATGGGCAAAAGTTGTGGCCAATAGCTTTGGCAAGAGACCAGAACGCTCGGCTACCATTAGGGCAAGAAGCAAGTTTTCTACTCTTAGCCTGTTCAAACTCTAGTTTGGACTGAGTAATAACTGCTTTACAATTGTTGCGAGCTTTGGTGTAGGCAGAAAATGAAACTGAAGAATTAGAAACAAGCCAATTACGATATGCAACATTCATCTCTTGAACAGCCTTAGCACATTTATTGGAAAACCAAGGTTTAGATAAAGGCGAGATTTTAAAGTGGAGTGTGGGATAAAGGATTCCATTCCTGCAAGAATAATTTCACTGACACGATCTGAGCAAACGTTGACATCAGAAGTTTTGAAACAGTAATCCGACCAAGGGAAGGAAGAAAAGAAGTCTTGCAGGTCATCCCACTTTGCATTCTTGTAATGCCAAACAATACGAGGTTGGGAATAGCCATGTGATAAAGGTTCCATTGGAGAAGAGACAGTCACCAAGTTGTGATCTGAAGTGCATAAAGGACCTGTCACTTCGACCGTTGGAGAAGAGACAGTCACCAAGTTGTGATCTGAAGTGCATAAAGGACCTGTCACTTCGACCGTGTACTTAGAAGGGTTGTTTGTGAGAAAAAGATCAAGCGTATTGGCTGTATGATTAGGATTGTTCGGTATTCTTGTAGGTAAATGAACAATCTGTGCTAGGTCATTAGTAATTGCAAAAGCCTCAGCATCTCGACCTGCTAGGTTCGGTGTGACTAGAAAACGGAAGCCAGCTGGAGTTGTGAACATTAAAATCACCAAGGAAAATTACCTCACTGTTAGGAAAATTGGGCTGGAGAAAGTCAAGTTGCAAAGAGAGGAAGTCAAAGAGCTCCAAGTGATTAGTGGAGTTGGGAGAACGGTAGAGACAACAGATGAATTTGACACAATGAGGTAGAGAGATTTTGAGCCAGAGAAGATCAAAGAGAGGAGATTCCAAATTGCCAAGTCTCTGACAGGGAATATCAGAATGGACATATGCACAAGTACCACTTTTGAGGCGAAAGGAATCATACAGCGAATAGTTTGGACATCTGAGATGAGCAGTAGTTGAATCAACCGATAACTGAGATACTGTCAGAAAAAGTACATGGGGTTTGGCAGTCTGCAAGTGGAAATGGACATCGTTGAGATTAGAATTGAGACCACGTATATTTGTGAAATGAATTAGGAAGTGCTTGGGAGGTTTAGATCTTTTCGCAGATAAGCTTGCTCTATTAGAGTGACAATTCATGGTGTATTCAATAGTAAGAAAAAGTGGGTGGGACATACTGTATGAAGTAATGAAATTTTTGGATATGGTGTACACGTGGTAAGAATATACCCAGATCCTTGACATAACGTGGCCTCGACAATGCTCCCCGCATACACACTACTTGGACTCTCTCCAGTCACTATCTGGCAGAGTAGAGGTAGCAAGATTATACACTAGCTGATCCAGAAGCTTCCTAGAGAGTTACCAATAGGTTCGTTCCAGTGTACTAACTAGCGGCCGGCCTGCGAACACCGTTTTAGAGCTGTACCCTCGAAATGTAAGGAATATTGGATCTCGCCATGATGTTCATCATAACATCAAAAGTCGTCAATCATACTGCATGATGGAAGCGATAGGGAAGGGTTGACCGGAACTTAGCTCTAGAAACTAAACATGGGTTTCACCACCTTCAAGCCTCCAATAAGCAAAGTGGTGGTATTTCACCGGTTGATGAGAGTCATCTACCACCTAGTACTGCCTGGTAACATAGAGGGGCGGCGTTCCTCCATGTGGTGTGGGCGCCACACCTCGACCCCTGCTTATGTTGGTTCACACCTGGGTGGTCACCCACCATGTACTTGTGCATGGAGGTTATACCCAGGATTACTATCAGTCCCACCATTGTGAAGGTGCAAGCAGAGGATTTGGCTGTCACAGACCGTCCGGACTTTGCCGAAATTGGGCGTTCACTTGACTTGAGTGTCACCCGAATATCAGTTCCATTAGCGTTTTAGAGTCCCAGTAGCAAGTACAGCTTGTCTGGCATATCTGAGAGAATGTCTGTGACAACCTCAAGGACCAACAATAAAAAAGTATGTCATCAAGGATATACTTTTTTCATACTTGTTTTCATTCATGCTTCTTCCTGATAAGTCTCAGGAATTAGATATTGTCCCCCACCAACTTTTCTTTTTTTTTTTGCATTTGATTTGGACTGCCCACGGTATAGTTTGTGTATTGCTCACATCATACAATAAAAAAAAAAAAATTTTAAAAAATGCTCATACCCACTGGTGTGCTGCTACTAATAAATAAATAAATTAATGAAGAAAAAATAAATAAAAAGGAAAATAAATTACATGTTTCCCCCAATCATGATAACTGCCCAGCTGAATTTTGAATATTCTTAAACTGTTAGCCTCAGCTGCCCAAGTTGATAACTTATTCCATTAATTAACAATTAATTAGTTGGTCACAATAAAACTTCTTGCTCTTTGAGATAATTTAATACTACATTGTTTAACTGCTCTGACAATCTGGGGTAACTGTTATCCTTCCATTGACAGAGGCTGGGTTTATGCTGTTTAGAAGTGGCTATATTTATCCATGAATTGACCTAAAGTAACTAATATTGTTTTTAATTTTTAATAGAATAACATCACTGGTAGATGAATTCGTTAAAAATGCTGTCATGACTGGTTTCAGACCAATTTAGTGACTCATCAGACAATATGTAGCCTCAATTTTTAACAGGAAATTTTTTTTGAGTGGTGAATAAATGCATTGGAACCATGGAATTAAGTGTATGGCTATTTTGCATTTATTTATTTTGTTTTTTTTGTTAAGAATGTTTTTTGTTTATTATTTTTCAGGGTACATTGACATTGTTTGACTAATCTCTTCAACTTTCTTAACAAAGCTTTTATAGACTATTGATTTTTCTGAATTTGTCGTGGTAATGGATATCCAACGTTGGAACTGATCAAAGTTGACATTAATGCAATGTTATTAAATGTGCCTGTTAGTTAGTAGGGAAAAGTTTTAGGAATTTCTACTTTTGGAACTGAGTACACTATTTAAAAATACAGAATAAACATGGAGTCAAGTATCTAATTTTATTTAAATTTGGGTTGAACTCTATATAATGTATTTTACATGATGCATTCATAATGCTCATTATTTAGCATGTGATCACTATTGAGGATATCCATGGTAGGGTTGAAATAAATCCTTAAATTTAGGAAAATATTTTCATTGATTAATTATCTATTCATGTATCTTAATTCACTTTTACCTACACGTATTATCTAACATCAAAATGGAATGCCAATACCAGATCATCAAAATTCACCGAATATTAGTATTAGTATTAGTAATGGCCGCATGGTGCAAGAAAGCCTGTGGCTTATGCTGCACCAGCAAAAAAAAAAAAAAAAAATCCAAACAAAACAATGACAAAAACAAAAAAAAAATAATAAATAAATAAAATAAATAGATAATAATAATTAATAAAAAAAAAAGGAAATTAAACCTATCATCCTGTGCGCTTCCCTTACTCGAAGGTAGTATCCAGATTACCTTTGAATTTCCCCAAACTGTCAGCCTCTACCACCCATGAAGGCAACTTATTCCAGTAATTTATAACTCGCTGGCTAAAATAAAACTTCCTGCAGTCCAATCTAAACATTTTCCCCTCGTAACTTGAATTTATGTCCCCTAGTTCTAGCATCATTTATAATCTTGAAAATTTCGTCCTCATTCATTTTACTGATGCCTCTCAGAGCCTTAAACACCTCAATCAAATCTCCTCTAAGGTGTCTAGTTTCCAAACTCTGCAACCCACATATTCGAAGTCTTTCTTCATAAGGACGCCCTTTTGCCGATCTCACCAGGCGAGTTACCCGTCTTTGCACCCTTTCAAGAAGCTGGATGTCTTTCTTTAGGTGTGAACACAGTATTCCAGGTGTGGTCTAACATAAGCCTTATATAATGGGATTATCACATCCCTATCGCTACTTGCAAAAGTTCGATAGATCATCGATAGGACACCATGGGCCTTCCTTGCAACCTGTTTACGATGCTCGACCGTATCGTAACACCCAAGTCCCTTTCCTCCAGTACTGGGTTTAGTTGAACTCCACCAAGTGAATAAGTTATTTTGGGATTACCGTTTCCCAGGTGTAATACCTTATACTTTGTTGGATTAAAGCATAGCTACCATTTTTCTGACCATTCCTGAAGTCTATCTAGGTCTCTCTGAAGAAGCTCAGCTTGACAGTGATCATTAACTACTCTACCAATTTTAACATCATCTTCAAATTTAGACATTGTGCCCTCTATCCCTTCATCGATGTCGTTTATGAAAATTAAAAACAACAGTGGTCCTAATACTGATCCTTGGGGAACCCCACTTCTTACATCAACCCAATCTGAGGAATAGCCATTTATCACAACCCTCTGCCTCCTGCCCTGAAGCCATCCTTCTATCCATCTAAGGATTTTCCCAGTGATTCCAACCTGTTCCAGCTTATAAAGCAACCGCTCATGTGGGACTGAGTCAAAAGCTTTGCTGAAATCTAAATATACAGTGTCGAAATTATTCCCTAAATCCAGCTCGTGAGTGACCCTTTCGAAATAGTGAACCAGATTTGTTAAACATGATTTTCCCTTTACAAAACCATGCTGAGAATCCTTGAGAATTTCAGTTCGATCCAAATGATCCTGAATTCCACCCTTGATCATTGCCTCCATGATTTTCCCTACTACTGAAGTCAGACTGACAGGTCGATAATTTCCAACTTCACTTTTAGAGCCACCCTTATGTATGGGAGATACATTTGCACTTTTCCAATCCAAGGGAATCTCCCCAGAGTCTAGTGATGCTCGCATAATTAGCCTCAATGGTTCAATGCACTCGCTTGCCGCCTCCCTTAAGATTATAGGGTATATTCCATCAACTCCAGGAGCCTTACTGGCCTGTAGGCTTGAAAGTTTTTTCATTAAATAATCTTGCGAAATTTCAATATCATTAATTACATATTTTTTAACTCCGCTCCCACAATTTCCCATTGCCACAAAAGGTTTTTAATTTGTAAATATCGATGCAAAATAACTGTTGAGTTCATCTGCAACGGCAGCTGGTGTATTTAATACTATCCCCTTTCCCTTACGTAAAGGTCCGATCTGGTTTGTCCTGCTCTTCTTGGCATTTATATATACTTCTTGGTATTTATATATTCATATATACTGAATAGAGGGCTGAAATTACTGAATATACTGAAATGAGGACTGAAATCCATTAGGGATACAGGAGAGACATTATTGCTCTTATATTATTCCTCCCTGATTTGGGGGGTTCCACCTCATGACAGGTATTGCTACCAAGTACACAGGGTGGTTGTTGTTACATCTGGTGTTACTGTTGGTCAAGGAACTCTCTGACTGTCCTACAGGTGTTCAGGATTGCCACCTTCTGGAGTTCCTTGTAGGTGTTCGCTGAGAGACCTGCTTTGCTGCTAGGCTGTTATGGCACTATACCTTTGGTTGACATGATGATCGTTACTTGTTGCATATACCATTGTCATTGTTTTGCATGATGTCATTCTTTGATGTCCTGTCTTAGGTTCATATACTTCCTGAGTTTTTCCCCATGGGTTTTCTGCACGTTGCCAGTGTTGGTACCGCTATGTCATTCAGATAGGCAGCCTTTTCCTTCTTGTCCACAAGGGTTATGTCTGGTCTGTTATGTAGGATTGTCCTATTCGTTATTATGGCACACTTCGTATAGCTTGTGGGTTGGGGTCTCTAGTACTGCCCTGGTTCGTACTTGTAGTACAGTACACTTTCTTCAATCAACTGGTATTTCCTTGCTAGCTTCTGATGTATTATCCTGGCTACCTGGCTGGTCGTGTCTATGAGTGTACTCAGTCTCGGTGATCACCTTGCATCCTGCGGTGATGTGTTGGATCACCGCAGGATTTCTGAGGCTGGGTGGCATCGTCAACGTGTGTCATCAGACACTCTGGGTTATTATTATTATTATTATTATTAGCCATATGGTGCAAGGAAGCCTGAGGCTTATGCTGCACCAGCCAAAAAAATTTCTGAATTACTGAGAGAGAGAGAGAGAGAGAGAGAGAGAGAGAGAGAGAGAGAGAGTGTTAGAAGTAAAAGAGAATCACCATGATAGAGAAGAATGATGATATCCATTCGGTACCCTTGATGTGCCGAGCCCATGCTAGATGTGAGAACCTGGGGTTAGATATCCATATAAGAATTTGTAGTTTTTCATATGAAAAAGTAAGCAACTTTTAATGGCATCTGAGTTTTAGTTGATTTCTGAAAATTGTTGTATATCATAGGATAAATTATGTATAATAGGATATATATTTAAATGAAAGAAACTGAATTTAAAGGAAAAGTTTTTCTTATTTTATATGTAATGACACTGCCTCATTTTAAATTACTATAACATCTCTCTCTCTCTGTTTTTCTTAGACCTCATGAAGCAATTATTCCTCGAGAACCACCTATTATTCAGGAAATTACATCAGTTCTTCGGGAATGGGGTAACATTTGGAAGCATTTATATATAGTAAGCATGTTATTTTTATATCCTATGCAAGATGTGACTAAAACATATCTATTAAGTGTTATTAGTATAGTGGAAAATTATGCAAGAAAGCAACCTTATACAGCATCATCCAAAAAAGAAAAGAAAAGAAAAACCTTTCCAAAACCATCTGTCAGTCCCCTCCATTAGTTTGTCTAGTTCTTCTTCGAATTTTTTCAAACCATTTACTTCCACAACAACAGATCAAAGTTTGTTCCAACAATCAACAACCCACTAGCTGAAAGCAGACTTCTGCACATTTGTTCTGTAATAATTTTTCCTCCATTTAAATTTATGTCCCATTGTGTGTAGTCTAAGCAAGAGGAAGAATGCATCTTGATTGAGCTTGCTCAATCCAGTGTTTTCCCCAGAAAATTTTGCCAGCCAGGTGGAATTATGAAGTAGCAGGGTGGGGAAGTGTAATACTTTGCAATATTATAAAATTGTCTGTTATTTATAAATGTGACTTAAGCGATCCAGAGCAAAAATTAATTGCATAATTTAACATTATATTCTCCTGTCTCATTGACCTCAATTGCACAGTATGTTTGAATTAATATTGATTGAGATCAGTGAGCAGTACGATACGCTACAACAAGAATTGCTTAAATTTTAGCCAGGCGGTCAGTTAATTTTCACTGGGCGGTGCACCCATTCATTAGGTCCTGGGGAGAACACTGTCAATCCATTCAAAGTCTTAAACCTTATTCAGATCACCTCACAAGTGCCTAGTCGTGAAATGAAGCCTTTCTTGGTAAGAGCACTCCTTTGTTCTGAACCCATTCCTTTTTCATTGCATTCATTCCAGCATCTCTGCATCCTTCCTAAAATTAGGAAGGATGCAGACTAATATGCAGACTAGTAAAAATGGGCAAACTACTTGTACAATCCTTATCTCTTTATCCCTGCTCCCCTACCAGGACTGTTTCATTTTCCCCTACCCTGAGTGTAGTGGAAAACACAATTGGTATATTAATCTGATCTGGGTTACTGCTACCCATATGCAGCACTGTGCATTTCTCAATGTTCAACTTCAGTTGCCATTTCTCAGCCTATCTGCCTAATTTTTATAGATTTTGTTGCAGTAGCATACCTTGATTACTGTTATTGACATCCTACTAACCTTGGTATCATCTGCATTCATTGGTATCATCTGCAAACTTAGACATTAAGCCTCATATACCTTCATCAATACCATTAATATATTTAATATATATATAGAGAGAACAACAATCGGCCCAGCACTGAACTCTTGGGGAGACCCTATTAATAACATTAGTTCAATGTGAGCAGTATCCATTGAAAACCACTCTCTCTCTTCTCTCGCTCATCCATCCCTTTATCCATAGCAGTAAATTTCTCTTAATACTCCATTTTGTACAGCAGTCTTTTATGTGCAACACTATCAAATGCATTCCTGAAATCCAAGTAGACTGGTGCCTTGATTTACAAGGTTTCAGACTCACCAGATAATAGCATCTGCAGAATCTGCCTTATCTAAATCAGCAATAAAAACCCAGTACCACCCGAAAATTTGGTGGAACATAACCTGTAATGATGCAAAGAAAAGAGAAGAATAGGTAATGGAATTTGTTTCAATAACCATAACCACTATTAACCTGATACAGTTTAAGAAAGCATGAGCTAAAGCTTGTCACTTATGATGAACAAGTAATAAAGAAGCATGGTCGTGATGTGCATCCACTAAAAATAGTATGATGAACGAATAAGAAAGAAACATGGTCCTGATGTGCATCCGCTATAAGGAGATCCACAGACATCACAACAGTTTGAACTAAAGTCAGAAGAATTAATGGGAAATACCCTCCTATAACTATCCCAATAGTACTTCTAAAAGGAAAAGAAATCCTTGGTCCTCTGGAAATTGCCAATTCTTTAGGTGCAACATTCAAAACACTTTCAGCTGTAACTACATATGAGCCAACCTTTCAATTATAAAGTACAAGTGAGAAATATAATTTGAATTTTAATACTACATGCATGCTTCCATGTAATGTACCTCTTACTATCACCGAGTTACACAGTGAACTTGTGCAATCAAAGAATAGTGCTGCAGATCCTGATGGAGTTTATTATGCTATGATGTACTATTTGAGTGAAGAGTCCCAATCTTCTCTTCTAAATCTGTATAATAGAATCTTCGATGAGGATTACTATCTTGCTAGCTGGTGTCATTCTATTGTTTAGCATTCCCAAAACTAGGAAAGTACCAGTCTGATCCAACAAATTGCTGACCTGTTGCTTTAACTACCTGTTTAGGAAAACATTAGAAAAAAAATAATGCCAGGTTCACATAGTTCCTAGAGACTAAAAACATTCTAAGTTGGAATCAGTGTGGTTTTGGCACGAATATCATAGTACATAACTAGTAGTGCAGAAGAATAGTAGGATTTTAATTGTGATCAATAAGTGCCCCAGGGGTTAATCTGGGGCAGTGCTGATCTATGGTGAGTGAATTGACAAATATTTGATTTATGATATTGTTGATTGTTTGAATTCCTGTTTTACTTACTAATTTTGTTGCATGAGTTTGTACTAATCAGCTGAGCTGGTTACCTGCCCTGCTTCCTCTAGTCTGGGGTCGACGGTCAGGGGTGAAACCCCTGGCTGGCTGGCTTGCTAAATGGGTACTGAGAAGTAGTGGGAGCAGAGAATCAGATTCGTTAACCCTCTCTGCGTGCCGTCGAGTCTTTAGCTCCTGCAATCCTCACCTGTTAAACTTGGGTGAGGTGGGTTTTAGTGGTTTCAGATAGATTTTCAAAAAATTTTAGTATCCATTCAAAGTCAGCTGTGCAGGGCTTTCGATCCTTTGTATCTTGTAAATTTTGTAAATACAGGAACTCTTCGACTTACGTAATAATCAACTTGTGCAAATTCGACTTTACATAAGTTTTTGCCGGCCGGTGAAACTGAAAAAAAAAAAAAAATATGGAAACATATTTTGCATCTGTATGGATAAATGGATGTATTGTGAAAATATCGTAATGTGAACCCAATAACACTTTTTTTTTGTAATTCGTTCGGAGTCCTTGGAAGTTTCACTATATTACTAAGCTATTTATCTCTCTAAAAGGTCATATTTATAACGGAAATTGGATTACCCTTTCATTGTTATCATATGTTCCTGTTATAAGAATCAATTTTGAACGCCTTTGTGATATTTTTCTAAAACATGTTTCTGGAGGTCACTACCAAAAAACAATTTAGACTTTCTGGTTTATTCGGCTTTTATGTTAGTGCAAATAATTATAAATGGGTAATAAACTTGATCTTATTGCATTTGCGATAATACTGATAACTCCAATCATGTGAGGGTTTTAACATTATTATGGTGAAATGTGTTTCCCTTCACTGAAATCTTCAATCATATAAAAAACAAATTTTCAGAAACTTCTCTTCATTCCTATTTAAGTATTACAATGATGAAGGGAAAGTGATCAATGGAAAGTGTAAGTGGTGGTAGTGCCAGGAAATGAAACGAAATTGATTTAGAATTGAAGATGAAAATGATTAAGAAGTATGAAGCAGAACAAAGTTTGTCATCTAGTCCAAGGGAATAGGTCTCACTGCTTCAACAGTGAATACTATTTTAAAGGACAGTGTGCGTATAAAAGAACATGTCAGAGGATCAGCGCACTTAAGGTCAACAGTAATCGCAAAACAGCATTCAGGTTCTATATCGAATATGCAACAGCTATTAATAATATGGATGGAAAATCAGATTCAGAAACGAATGATCCTGATTCTAATGACAATTCAAGAAAAAAGCAACAAGTATTTATGAAGATATTAAGGATAAGTACGGCAAACCCCAAGCCAAGTTCATGGCAAGCAACGGGTGGTTTAATAGGTTCAAGCATCGCGCTGGTTTCCACAACATTAAGTATGTGGTAAAGTTGTGAGTGCCGATTCTTCAGCAGCAGAGAAATTTTGTGATGTGTTGGAAAAGATTATTGATAAAGGTGGCTATTCAATGCAGCAAATTTTTAACGTTGATGAGACTGCTCAGTATTGGAAAAAAAAAAAAAAAAAAAAATGCCGGATTGAACATACATTGCCAAAGAGGAAAAGACAATGCCAGGTTTCAAAGCTTCAAAAGATAGGGCCACACACTCTTGCTTGGGGCTAATGCAGCTGTTGATTACAGATTAAAACCATTTCTCGTGTACCATTCTGGAGATCCTCGTGCATTTAAGGGCATCAATAAAACCACCCTACCCACACATTTCTGATTGAACCAGATTGCACGAATAACAATATCTCTATGTGACAATTGGCTGCTTCATTCCCGAGGTTGAAAAATATTGTAAAGACAACACGTTCCTTTCAAAATTTTGCTTCTATTAGATAATGCTCCTGGACATCTTACACATCTAGATGATTTCAATTTGTAGATGAGAGTCATATTATTCTACCGCCAAACACGACTTCACTCATCCAACCTATGGATCAGGGTGTTATTTCGAATTTAAAAGCATACTATTTATGCACAACCTTTGCTCAGGCATTGGCTGCAGTAGACAATGAGAAAAATTTTATGTTAATAGACTTTTGGAAATCTTACAGTATTTACCATGCCATCTTAAACATTAATAAAGCCTGGGCGGAAATTACTAAAAGTTGTTTAAATGCTGCATGGAAGAAAATATGTCCACGGCACGTAAAAGGCTTCGAAGGATTTGAAAAAGACAAATCATATGAAGAGGTTACAGATAAGATTGTAAAGGTTGCAGAGCTACTTCAGTTGGAGGTTGATGCCAAAGATGTCGAAGAGTTAATAGAGGAAGAAGAGAAAGAATTATCTAATGAAGAACTTACTGACTTGCAGGCAGCAATAGTGAAAGAAGAAAATGCTGACGAAGCTCAAGATGAACCAAATGAGAAACCGAAATGCTTGACTAGAGAGATGGCAATGGTATTTCGTGAAATTGCATCTGCAATGGCAAGGTTTGAGAAGATGGATTCTGACAGCGAATGATTCTTAAAAGTTAACAGAGGGTTGAATGATATGCTTGCTTGTTACAAAGAAATCTACGATGAAAATAAAAAAGCTACCCTTCAGTCATCCATTAATATGTTCTTTCGTACGGTTGAGCAGCCGACCGCTTCTAAATCTCCACAGCCCTCAACCTTTGCAGCGGTGTACTTATCAGCTGAAGACATTGATTCTGGCAATGATGCTTGAGAGGTAAAACTTACTGATGTTATGCCTGTCTCCTCTCTTTTTTTGTAATTTTATAATTTTTAAATTTTTTAAATTGCAGTCTTTTGTAATTTTTCCTGTGCATGAGATAAAAAATTGAATAAATACAATAAATAATTCTATTTCCATGTTCATCGAACATTTCTTTTTTGATTCAATCAATTTAACTAGCACAGTTGCGAGTGTTGGACAAGCGTGGGGGTAATTCTGACTTACGTAG
Organism: Mastigoproctus giganteus; assembly: GCF_048544385.1. NCBI lineage: Eukaryota > Metazoa > Arthropoda > Arachnida > Uropygi > Thelyphonidae > Mastigoproctus > Mastigoproctus giganteus. Next base: position 114,565,586 of record NC_143579.1, read on the forward strand.
AGTTCTGTTGGAACATAACCCTTATGTAAGTTGGGGAGTGGGTGTAGTTAGCTGTTTCCCTATTGTATTGGGACACAGCTTTTAGTTGTATAAAGTATTTATTGTTTTATTTATACTTATATTGTATGTGAAGATGGCAGATTCAGTGAGCACAGAACCTGAAGAAACTATAAGTGAAGTTATGAGAAGCAACCTTAGATGTCACCGACAACGAGCGATAAGAAATCGACAGGGAAATTCTGTCAGAAGTACACGAGTTAACGGAAATTAGCATTAGTAGAGGCATAGGATGCAAGAAAGCAAGCTTATGCAGCATCAGCAAAAAAAAAAAACTCCCATTTCATCCCCCATTCGTTCCAAATGCCTGTCCAGCTCAGCCTTAAATTTATTTAGGCTGTTAGCTTCCGTAACAAAAGATGGAAGCCTGTTCCACCAATCAACTACCCTCTGGCTAAAGGCAAATTTCCGCACATCTATTCTACAACTATCTTTCCTCAATTTGAAACTGTGTCCCCCTCAGGTTCTTATTCTGTGCAAGACGAAGAATCCCATCAGCATTCAGCTTGCTCAACCGATTCAAGGCCTTATACACCTCTATCAGATCACCTCGCAAGTGCCTACTCTCCAGGTGCTGCGATTTGCAGAACTTCAGCCTTTCTTGGTAAGAGCACCCCTTTGTTCCCCTCACCAATCTTGTTGCCCTTCTTTGTACTCGTTCTAGCAACTCTACATCCTTCCTAAAATGAGGCCTGCAGACCTGTACACAATACTCTAAGTTTGGCTTGACCATTGCCTTGTATAATGGGATTATCACCTCCCTGTCCCTGCTAGCAAAATTCCTATATATCATTGACAAGACTCCAGGACCTGCCCTGGCAGCCCATCTGCACTGTTCAGCGAACTGTATATTTGGCTGCACAATTACCCCCCCAAGTCTTTTTCACTTTTCACTTCCCTGAGTGTAGTACCACCCAGTTGTTATGTTTCTCTTCGGTTATTGCTACCCATATGCAGTACTTTGCATTTGTGAATGTTAAACTCCAGTTGCCACATCTCAACCCATTTTCCTGACTTACTAGATCCAGTTGGAGTAGCATACTGTCATTAACAACCCTGCCAACCTTTGTATCATCTGCAAACTTGGACATTAAACCTGATATACCTTCATCGATATCATTGATAAATATGCAAAACAACAATGGGCCCAACTACGAACCTTGAGGAACTCCACTAATAACATTTGTCCACGAGGAGCAGTGTCCATTGATTACCACTCTCTGTTGTCTCCCACTCAACCATCCCTTTATCCATTGTAGCAGTTTACCCTTGATGCCATACCTCTCCAATTTGTACAGCAGTCTTCCATGTGCAACAGTATCAAAAGCTTTCCTGAAATCCAACTATATGATATCAAAATTATTTTTGGCATTCACTTCCTTTGTAACCACATCATAGTAACCAATCAAATTGGTCAGACAAGACCTCTCTTTGACAAACCCATGCTGTGTCTTAACTATTACTGCAGTGTTGTTTAGATGATCCTGCAATGCTTCTTTAACCGATGATTTCATTATTTTTCCGGGAATACAAGTTAAACTAACAGGTCTGTAGTTACTTTCACCTTTTGAACCTCCTTTGTGAATTGGTGATACATTTGCACAACTCCAGTCCATGGGGATCTCCCTTGAGTCTAAGGAAGCTCTCATAATTATGGCCAAAGGTCTGCTTACTTCCTTTGCTGCCTTCTTTAATATAACTGGATAGATCCAATCCAACCGAGGTGCCTTCCTTATGTTTAACTTCAATAATTTCTCTTCCACTTTGCTCTCAGTTGTTACAAAATCACTTAGCTCCCTGTTAGCATTTAATAAACCTCTGGCACTCCCCTCATTGAATAACTTCTCATGTGTGAATGTAGACGCAAAATACTCATTCAGTTTATCAGCTACATGAGCATGATCAATAGTCAACCCATCTATGTTAAGTAGTCCAATTTGATTCATCCCTTTATAAGTAAAGAACTCTCTGCATCCTTTGATGCAGAGAGTTCTTTACTTATCTTTGATTCAAATCTTACAAATCTTTGATTCAAAGATTTCTCGTAATCTGCCTTCGCCTGCCTAACCTCCTTTTATACTTGATTACAGACAAGCTTATATCTGGCCTAGGCTTCTGTGTCACCTGATAATTTATATGCATGCCATACATTTTTCTTCTCTGCCACGAGCCTCATCAATTCATCTGACATCCATTTAGGCCTGAACCTTGAAAAGTATTTCTTAGTGGAATGAAAAGCCTAGTAGCCTGCAAGATTAGGTCCCTGAAGGCTTCCCATTTAGAATTCAACTTTGGTAACATCATCAGTTGATCCCACTGTACAGAATTTAAAAACTGTCTGAGACCCCAGTAGTCACCTTTATGTAAGCAAAAGCCCTTCCCTTTAGCCTTGATGATAGATACATCTTTAAGTAATTTCCATATCAGTACATTGCAATCACTGTCACCCAGTGGTTCCTTTATCTGCAAATTCTTAATGCATGAATAATCACTACTGATAATCAGATTAAGAGTATTATCCCCTCTGGTTGCCCCTCAAACATCTGCTGCAGAAAACAGTCATCCAATAAATTCAAAAAAGGCTTACTAGTGTGTGAGTGACCAACCCACAAGTTCCAGTCAATATCTGGAAAGTTAAAATACTCCATTATAAGACATTCTTATTTACTGACTCACTCTATATCTCTGCACAATTGCTCTTTATACTCATCAGATTCATTAGGCCTATAATCATTTTTCCTTTTCTGGGAAAGTACTGGGAAAGGAAAAATGAAAAAGTCATTTTTCCTTTCCCAGTACTTATGTCACACCAAACAGACTCAATGTTGCATTGTCCACCAATATCAATTGGATGCACTTCCTTAGATTTTATGTGTTTCTTAACTAACAGCATAACCCCTCCTCCCTTCCTGTCCTGTCTATTCTTTCTGTACACATTGTACTCCTCAAATTCGAATTCTGCACTCTTTTTATCTGGGTGACACCACATCTTTGATATCCCAACAATATCTGCCTTTGATATCTTGACTAGCACTTCAAGCTCATCAAATATATTAACTATACTCCTAGCATTGGTGTACATGCAAGTATACATGCACCGGTTTCTACTGTTAGTTACCCTAACACAGCCCATGTATTTATTTGTTCCACTATGAATTCCAACAGTCCTGGAAATCTCCATTGCCTTGCTTTCCATGGTGCTGTTCATTCCAATAGACACAGTGCAAGAATCATTCTTGCCTCTGCCTGTGGCCACTGTTAACCTTTTAATCTGTGTATCCCTTCAAGCTAGCAGTTTTCCAACCCAACTAATGCTGCCTTGATATCATCAGCAAATATTCTTGCACCCTTTCTATTTAAGTGTACCCCATTCCTGTTGAAGCACTCTCTCCTGTCAGCAAGCACAGACCAGGCTGAAAAAAATTCTACCCCATGAGCCTTGCACAATCTCCTCAGGGTTGAATTGATCTATAAGGCTCTCATCATACACTCCCTCCTACAGTCTGAACACCTGATGCCACCTGCCAACATCCATTTACTGTCCAACTTCAAACTCACGGAACCAACTTTTGATCTTCCCCTTTTATTCATTCACAGCCGTTTTCTGGAACAACCTTCCTTCGTATGTATTTTCTGAAAATTACAGTCTGCAGAAGTTCAAGTCTAATGTCAACAAATATCTTCTTTCGTCTTCTCAACCTCCAACCCAAGCACAGTACTAAGTACTATATGTTCGAATACCTCTCTTGTTTGGGGTTTTCATAAAAAAAAAAGCTGGCAGATTATGAGAAATCTTTGGCAAAGGATGCAGAGAAAACTGCAAAGAGTTCTTTATCTATGTAAACTGTAGAAGGAAGGGGATGAATCAGATTGGTCCACTGGATATCGATGGTTCATCTGTTGATGATCCTGTTCAGTGGCTAACAAACTAAATGAATATTTTGCATCTACATTCACACATTAGGAGTTATTCAGTGAGGGGAATGCCAGAGGTGGACTAAACTCTGTGATTGAGCTAGATAATTTTGTAATAACTGACAGGAAAGTGGAGGAGAAATTTTTGAAGATAAACATAAGAAACACACCTGGGGTGGATGGGTTGTGTTCAGTTATATTAAAGGAGGGAGCTAAGAAAGTAAGCAAACCCTTAGCCATAATTATGAGAGCTTCCTTGGTCTCCAGGAGGTACCCATGGACTGGAGATGTCCAAATGTGATACCAATTCACAAAGGAGGATCAAAGGGCGACACAAGTAATTATAGACCTGCTAGCTTAGCTTGTGTTCCAAGGAAATTAATGGAGGTTCTGATTAAAGAAGCACTGGAGGATCATCTAGACAAGACTTCAGTTATAGCTCGGACAGAGTATGGCTTTGTTAAGAGGAAGTCTTGCCTGACCAAATTTATTGGATACTATGATGTGGTCACAAAGCAACTGGATGCAGGCAATAACTTTGATATCATATATTTGGATCTTAGAAAGGCTTTTGATACTGTTGCACATGGAAGACTGCTGCACAAACTGGAGCAGTGTGGCATTGGGGGCAAATTGCTGCTAGGGATAAAGGGATGGTCGAGTGGGACAAGACAGAGAGTGGTAATCAATGGACAATGCTGTTCGTGGACTGATGTTATTAGTGGAGTCCCTCAGGGTTCAGTGTTGGGTTGCTGTCTTCTGGTTTATAAATGATATTGATGATGGTATATCAGGCTTACTGTCCAAGTTTGCAGACAATGCGAAGGTTGGCACGGTTGTTAATGACACTAATGACAGTACACTGCTGCAACAGGATCTAGAAAAGTTGAGCAGATGGTCTCGAGAGGTGGCAAATGAAGTTTAACATTGACAAATGTAAAGTAGGACATATGGGAAGCAGTAACCCCAGAGTAACGTATCAACTCTATGGCACTACACTGACAGTGGTAGAGAATGAAAAGGACCCGGGGGTAATTGTGCAGGCAGATATGAAGTTTTCTGAGCAATGTAGACGATCTTCAAGAGTAGCTCATGGTGTCTTGACAATGATATACAGGAATTTTTCTCGCAGAGATAAGTAGGTGATTATCTCCTTGTATAAGGCAATGGTCGGGCCACACCTTGCATACTGTATACATGTCTGGAGGCCTCATTTTAAGAAGGATGTAGCATTGTTGGAATGAGTACAGAGAGGGGCAACAAGATTAGTGAATGGAACAAAGAGTTGCTCTTACGAAGAAAGGCTTAAGTTTTGCAGGTTACAGTGTTTGGAGACTAGGCACCTGCGAGGTTATCTGATTGAGATGTATAAAGCCTTGATTGGTTTAAGCATGCTCAATGCCGATGTGATTCTTCCTCTTGCTCAGAATAATCACCTGAGAAAGGGCATAAATTCAATTTGAGAAAAGACAGTTGTAGGATAGATGTGCGGAAGTTTGCCTTTAGCCAGCGGGTAGTTGATTGGTGACTTCCACAACAAAAGATGGAACAGACTTCCATCTTTTGTTGTGGAAGTTGTTAGCCTAAATAAATTTAAGGCTAAGTTGGACAGGTATTTGGAACGAACGGAGGGGTAAAATTTTTTAAAATTTTTTTGGCTGATTCTGCATAAGCTTGCTTTCTTGCATCGTATGCCTCTACTAATGCTAATGCTGATATTTGGATCACTCCAAATTATGCTCTATAACCCCATCCTCCCAATATTCTGCTCACTTTTAATTCTTTTTCTTCTACTTCTTGAGTTGTTCTTGAATTATTAACTGTATTCCTAGATAGTTAAATATTCCATTACTTGTTCTGTTGTTTTTCCCTTCTAATTCTAATTTACATCTGAGTGCTTCTTTTACTGGTAGGAATTTTTTATTTATATATAGGTATTTCCATGTTATTCGTGTTTGCTTTTTTATTAAAATTATGTAGAATTTTTTTGTGAATGGTTTTCACTTTCTGCCAGTAGTACTGCATCATCAGCATAACAGATTATATTTCATTCTAATTCCTTTAGAATGAAAAATATTACTCTACTTCAGTCATTAATGCATCCATTATCAAGCTGAAGAGAGTTCTAAGGGAGACCCCTTGTTTGATTTCTTTAGTTATTTCTTTTTCTTCTTTTATTTCCATGCTCTGGATCATGCATTTACTGTCTATATATGATTATTTTAATTGTTTAGGTAGTTTGCAAATTTTAATGTTTCTCTTGCATCTTTTGATTTAACTCTATTGCAAGTTTTTGTTAAATCTACAAAATGCATATAAATTGGTCTGTTTTAGTCTAATGATTTTTCTGTTATTTTCTTTATCACAAATAAGGCATCTGTGTATTACCTAAATCATTGCTGCTTATCGTATATTTCTAAAATTTCATTTAATTTTCTGATAACACCTTTGTATACAGTTTGAATGAAGTATTTAATAACTTTATACGACTTTAATTTTCAGGCCATCACATATATCCTTTTTTATATATATTAGCATTAGCAGAGGCATATGATGCAAGAAAGCAAGCTTATATAGCATCACACAAACAAAAAAAAAAAAAAAACACTTCCCGTTTCACCCATCCATTCACTCTAAATGTTTGTCTAGTTCTGCCTTGAATTTATTTAAGCTGTCAACTTCTACAATGACAGATGGAAGTTTGTTCCAGTAACCCAATGGATAAAGTCAAATTTCCAAACATCTATTCTACAATTGTCTTTCCTCAATTTGAATTATGCCCCCTCAGGCGATTAATCTGGAAAGAATCACATCAGCATTGAGCTTCCTCAAACCATTCAAGGTCTTATACACCTCAATCAGATCACTTCATAGGTGCCTAGTCTTCAGAAACTGCAATTTGTAGAAATTAAGCCTTTCTTCTTAAGAGGAACCGTTTATTACATTCACTAATCTCATGTACTTGTTCCAGCAGCTCTACATCCTTCCTAAAATGAGACCTCCAGACTTGTCTACAGTATTCAAGGTTTGTCCTAACTATTGCCGTATACAAGGGGATAATCACCTCCTTATCCCTGCTAGAAAAATTCATTCCTGTATATCATTGACAACACACCATGAGTTACACTTGCAGACTGTCTACACTGTCCAAATAACTTCATATCTGACTGCACAATTACTCCCAGGTCATTTTCATTCTCTACCACCCTGAGTGTAATACCACACAGTTGATACATTATTGTGGGGTTACTGCTGCCTATATACAGAACTTTACATTTGTCAATTTTTCTTCAGTTGCCACTTCTCAGTTCATATACTCAACTTTTCTAGAACCTGTTGCAGTAGCGTACTGTCATTAGTGTCATTGACAACCCTGCCAACCTTTGTATCGTCTGCAAACTTGGTCATTAAGCCTGATATACCTTCATCAATATCATTAAGAAATACAGAAAACAATAATGGACCCAACACCCAACCCTGGGGGACTCCAATAACAACATTAGTCCATGAAGAACTCCAATAACAACATTAGTCCATGAAGAATGGCTGAGTGGGAATCAATCCCATTGATTCCCACTCAGCCATTCCTTTATCCATAGCAGCAATTTGCCCTTAATGCCATACTGCTCCAATTTGTACAGTAGTTTTCCATTTGCAACAGTATCAAAAGTTTTCCTAAAATCCAAGTATATGATATCAAAATAATTTTTTGCATCCAGTTCCTTTGTGACCACATCATAGTATACAATCAAATTGGTCAGACAAGACGTCCCCTTTACAAACCCATGCTCCGTCTGAACAATAACTGTAGTCTTGTCTAGATGATCCCGCAATGATATCAATACATATCAAAGCCTTTCTGAAATCTCAATATATTCTATCAAAATTATTTCTTCCATCCAGTTCCTTTCCTACTGCATCATAATATTCAATTAGATTTGTCAAACAGGATCACCCCTCAGGAGCGGGAGTAGACCGGTGTTCAAGCCCCTGACTGCTGAATATGGTCGATCTACCAACCCGCACTGGACCAGCGTGACAGATGATTGTATATTTCCCTCAGCATGAATTGTTGAGGAGGCTTCCATCCTGCAGTGGGTTGATAATGGCTGCACTTTCCTTTTTTTTTATAGTGGAAGAATTAAAGGAAAAACCAATAATTGAATGTGGTCAGAATTATAGGAGAAGACAATTGTAGAATAGATGTGCGGAGGTTTGGCTTTAGTCAGCGGGTGGTTGATTGCCAGAACAATCTTCTTTTGGCTGATGCTGTATAAGCTTGTTTTCTTGCATCACATGCCTCTGCTAATTTTAATGGCTTCTTAATTTTACACAGACTACAGGCCAGTAATTCAATGCAGCAGCTGCCTGAGACTGTAGCACTTGAACTGGCAAGAACAGGCTGGGAATAAATTGTGCCAAGTAAAACTACAAATAGAATCATGGACTTCAAGCTTCAGACACAAAGGCAAGAAGTAGTAGTCCTAGCAAAACTATATAGTTCATTTATTATTCACTGTTATTTATTTTGCTCACAGAATTCATTATAATGCCAAAACCATGGGTCTGCTGAAACTATCAAACATATTCTGTTGCATTTCCAAAGATTTGACAGAACATCAACAAGCCTTTAGGGAATGATGAAGGGAATTTTTTAAACCTTTGGATACTTTGGGCCTTATGGCTTCAAATGACCATTTGCAGTAAAACTCCAAACCAAACAACTAATATAATCTTGGTTGCTATATAAGCTTGGAAACAAAGTGCAAAAAAAGGATTTAGCTTAGAAATAAAGAGATTTTGGGAGTAAAGTTGTTCATTATTTTAGGTGCTGAGTCCATGACGAAAGTACAGCCCACGTGCTATGAAACACCTTATGTACATTCTTCTGCCCACTCTGTGTTCATTAAACAATTCCATATATTTGGTGATGTCTTGAATTCTTCAGGCTTGAATGTGTCAACTCTGCACAGTACTTGTAAAAGTGGTTGAAGAAAGTGATGCACATACTGAGCACTTGTCAGATACTACCACTACATTATGGTTAATTTTATTTTTGTTAATAAATGTTTTTGGTAAATGCACTTCAGATTAAATTCCTATGAAACTGTATTCTGTCGTGTTTGCTGCCTGTTCATTAATACACCCAAATATGCTTAATATTGATTGCGAATTTTCATTGGATTCTAGACAGTTATAAATGCACTACATTACTACCATTATTTTACAGCACATGCAAGTGAATATATTTTTTTTATTTTTATTTTTTTGTATTAGTCTAGCAGCATGGATTTTGATATCATCAGGCACATGATGAATGACTTAATTAATTGGAGAAAACAGATTATGTCAGGAACACTACCAGTGGTATGTTTGCCAAACTTATTATTTTTTTTTTATTGATTATGCTATTGTATCCATTAAAAATATTTCAAAATTGCAGTTTTAAAATCTTTTTAAAATCTGCGTATGATTTGCAAAAACTAAAAGAGACCATTTATGTTAATTTCCTCTTTACTTGTGGTTAATTTTTAATGCAGAAATTGCATTTGTAAATCGAGGCAGAATGTCTCACAATTTTTCCTGGCTGTTTTCTTCTCCTCCCCCCCACTGCAACAGTCAATTGAGTTATCTCATTTATTGACAATTAGATGGTCCTCTTGGCAATATAGTAAGGCACTGGTTGACTTACTGCTTTAGTTAGCAATTAATTCTCAGGTAATCACAAAAAAAAGAAGGAAATGAATGTTTATTTTTGTATTTTTTAATCTTTTGGCTTTTAGAAAGTACTTCAGAAAATTATCAGTTCTAATTAAAATGTTTTGTTCTCTGCTGTTCTTATACATTCTATTGTTTATTTATGTAATGTTTTTCTTCTTAAAGCAAGAAAAGCCTATATTTAGCTTCATTTTATAAACTAGTAGTAGTAATAGCAGTGGCAAATGATGCAAAAAAGCAAGCTTATATAGCATCAGCCAAAAAAAAAAAACATATTTCACCCATCCATAAATCCATAATCTCCAAGAATTTGTTTGGTTCTTCCTTGAATTTATCCAAACCATCCACTTCCACAACAACAACAACAGATGGAATCCTGTTTATTCTTCAGATTGAATTTATGTTTCCTTGTGCATAATCTCAGCAAAAGGAAGAATGCCATTCACATTTAGCATACTCAATCTGTTCGAGGCCTTGAACACTTCAGTCAGAATCTCCTCACAGATGCTTAGTCTCCACATGCTGCAATTTGAAGAACTGAAGCTTTTCTAGGTAAGAGCACCCTTTTATTCTCTTCACTGCACCTGTTCCATCACATCTATATCCTTCCTAAAGTGAAGCCTCCAGACCTGTATACAGCACTCAAGATGTGGCCTAACCATGGCCTTGTATAAGGCAATAATCAGCTCCTTATGCCTGCTAGCAAAGTTTCTGTATATCATTGACAAAACCCCATAAGCTGTCCTGGTAGCTTGTCTGCACTGTTCAGAGAACTTCATATGTGACTGCACAATTACCCCAAATCTTTTTTATTTTCCACTACCCTGAGTGCAGTACCATGAAGTTGTTAAGTTACTCTGTGGTTACTTCTGCCATATGCAGTACTTTGCATTTGTCAATTGTAAACTTAAGTTGCGATTTCTTATCCTCTCTGCCTAACTTTTCTAGATCCTATTGCAGTAGCATACTGTCATTAACCAACCTGCCAACCTTTGTGTCATCTGCAAAATTGGACATTAAGTGTGATATGCCTTCATCAATATCTTTGATAAATGCAGAAAACAAGAATGGGTATAACACTAAATCTTGGAGGACTCCACTAATAACATTAGTCCACGTAGAGCAGTGTCAGTTTATTACCACTCTCTGTCTTCTCCCACTTAACCAACTCTCTATCTATAGCAGCAACTTGCCCTTAATGTCACATTGTTCCAGTTTGTACAGCAGTCTTATGTGCGACATTATGAAAAGCCTTCCTGAAATTGAAGTATATGATATCAAAATCATTTTTTGATATCATATACTTGAAAAAAAAATGGTTCAACAAGTCATCCCTTAACGAATCTATGCCAATTGCAGTATAATGGCATTCCTTTCAAGATGGTTCTGCATCACTTCTTTAACTAGTAACTCCATTATTTTCCCTGGAACAGAAGTTAAACTAATAGGTCTGTAATTACTCTTATCACCCTTTGATCCCCACCTTTGTGAATTAGGGATACATTCACACATCCCCAGTCCGCGAGAACCTCCTCTGAATCCATATTCTCATTACTGTGGCTTATGGTTTGTGCACTTAATTAACTGCCTCTCTTAATATAATCGAATAGATCCCACTACTCCAGGTACCTTTCTCATGTTTGACTTAAACAATTTCTCTTCCACTTTCCTTTCAGTTTTCACAAAGCTGTTTAGCTCCCTGTTAGAGTGGGATAAATTTCTGGCATCCCCTCCCTGAAAGAATTGCTGTTTGTGTGAATGTATATGCAAAAAATTCCTATTCAATTTGCCAGCAACCTGAGCAGGGGCTTTAACAGTTAACTTATTGACATCAAGTGGTCCAATGTTATTCAATCCCTTTCTTCTACTGTTAATATAATCATAGAAGTCTTTGCTGCTTTTCTTTGCATTCTTTTCCAAAGATTTCTCGTAATCTCCCTTCGCTTGCTTAATCTCCTTTGTGACTTGATTACCGACTAGTTTATATCTACCATAGACTTCTGTGTTGCCTGAAAATTTATATGCATCCCATACAATTTTCTTCTCTGCCTCGAGTCTCATTGGTTCATCTGACATCGATTTAGCTTCCAAGATTAATTCCTTGAATGCTTCCTATTTAGAATTTGCTTTTGGTAACATCATCAGTTGGCCTCAGTGGATAGAATTTAAAAACTGTCTGAGACCACCATAGTCACCTTTACGAAAGCAAAAACCCTTACCTTTACCCTTGATGGTAGTTACATCTTTAACAAAATCTCAAATCAATACACTATAATCACTGTTGATAATCAGATCAAGAGTATTACTTCCTCTTGTTCCTCCTCTGATACGGTGCTGTAGAAAACAGTCATCTAATAAATCCACATCTTGCTAGTCATGATAACCTGATCTTCAAAAGATCAGGTATTCAAGAGATCACTTTTGAATACCAGCCCTCTCAAACAACAGCCCCTGATAGACTGTCACATGACTTTCCCAGGTTTAAGATGCGTAGTGTCAACTGGGAAAGATTTGATGTGAGTCTCAAAGAAAAAGTCACACTGGAAAATGTGGATAGGATTGCCTCACTTCCTGCAAATATCCAAGCTGAAGAGGTCCAGAATTCATCACTTCTGTATGCAGAGATACATTCAAAAAGAAGACAAGAAGAAAGAGCCACTTTTTTTGGTAGACCCAGCGACTAACTCAATTGAGAAATACCACAAGAGTGGTTCGAAGGGACTACCAAAAAGCCAAAAGAAGAAACAGGCCAGTAGAGGAGACAACCCGACTGCAAGACATGTATAAAAATTGCAGAAGAGAGTACCACAATACAATATACAAAGAGAAGAAAACACCCTGGGATAAGTTTGTTAAGAACTCCCAAGTTTCTGACCTTTGGGGCATTGCCTATCAAATTATTACTGGAAAAAATACACTCTTCTATGTGCTCTTCTGGTGGTGGTGAAGAGACCCTCTCCTGAATGGAATCAGTAATGCCATCCTAGATGAAATCATACACAAAGACGAAATTCAATCAGAGATTCCTCAACAAACTGAGATCAGAAGAAACAATCTGACATATATTGGCCATACAGTGGAGGAATCAGTCAGTCCTCAAGAAGTTTAAAAAGCAGTGCAATTACTGAAGAATGGAAAATACCCCAGCCACGACCTGGTGGGGCTATTGAAGAGAGTCTGGTCCGTGAAGCTCCAACTCATGGCACCTCCATAGCCAGGTGGGCAGGAGCACCAGTGCATAGCACATGTTTCTTGATTAGACCGAGGTTCGAGCCCGTGACCACCTAATACGGAGAATGTGGAAAGGTCAGGAAATGACCATTGCATATCCCCGTAGCAATATGGCCTTAGTTGCTAATGCTCCTAAAAACCAAACAACAACAACAGCTCACAGTCCACCCGAGACCACCATCAACTCAGGACAATGTGCCTACATTCCCTACTATCCAGGCATATCAGGCTGGATCTCAAAAATCCTCTGAGAATACTACATAAAATGCATGCAGCTGCCTGATGGAAACTCACGTTCTCTAGTTTCCAACACAAAGACTCCAGTCACCCCTCTCTTATGCAACGGTGTGGTATACCACATAGCCTGCAAAGCTTGTGACAGCTGCTACATAGGGGGAGACCTCGAGACATCTTCAAGACCCTCTCGCAGAACATAACAGATCAATTCGCCTTGCTGAGACTGACCAGTCCGCAATCGCAGAACACTACAGGTCGACCCACCACAACCTCAATCCCAAGCGGGACTACGAAGTAATTGACCGGTCCCAACACTTTCACCACCGCTTCTGGTTAGAGGCACTTAATATATTGTGTAATTCGAGAGCCATGAACTGCTGCAAAGGCATGATTCTACACCCCATCTTAGAGGCAACTGTTTTAAGTCTAGATAAGTGCTAGTGCAAAACTTTGCATGTCCATGCAGCAACAATGAACACCAGTTTAATGGTTGAATGGCCCACCTTGTGGCCTCGCACGGCTCACTGCACGCACAACTCTGTGTCTGTTAAAATAATTTTTATCTCTAAAGTTTCCATTCAATTTGTTGATAAAGAGGCAAAGTATAATTAAAGATATTTTTCTGGATGTATATGTTATAATTACTTCATATCACTATGGATTCCAGTACAACAGGCCCATTTATCCTCAGGAATAATTTGATTTTGTGAAATGTTTGTGGCAAGTCTCGATTAGTCAACAAAGAAAGTGCTACAGACTGGTTATGTTCTGTATGGTCCATTCTTCAAAAATATGAGGCAAAGGATATTTTTAATCTTGATGAGACACGTTTATTGTATAATTTGTTGCCAAACAAAACATTTACTGTTTGAGGAAGGTCTTATCATGGTGGAAAATTAAGTAAACAATGGCTCACTGTTCCGTTATGCTGCAGTTCAGATGGCAGTACAAAACTACGCACACTTGCAATTGGTAAGTTTACCAAGCCAAGGTGTTTTAAAGAAGTCAACTAACTTCCCTGTGATTATGAGGCCAATAGAAGTGCTTGGTGGCTTACGGTCAAAATGTTTTAGTCTTGGTTATCAAAAGTGTACAGAAGAATGACTTAAGGAAAAAAAAGGAATATTTTGATGATTCTAGATCATTGTACAGCACATTCTGCCAAGACACTTAAGTTGACAAATATACGACTGTTGTTTTTACCTCCCAGTACCACCAGAAACGGCCTCCCTAGCCGAGTGGGCAGGAGCGGGAGTGCAGTAGCACACGCTCTTTGAGTAGACCGGGGTTCAAGCCCCTGACTGCTGAATACGGTCGATTTGCCACCCCGCACTGGACCAGCGTGGCAGATTATGGTCCATTTCCCTCAGCATGAATTGTTGAGGAGGCTTCCATCCTGCAGTGGGTTGATAATGGCTGCACTTTACTTTTTACCACCAGTTTTATGCAGCCACTGGATCAAGGCATTTTTTAAAATGTCATTGATCCCCAACATAGAAGGAGGGAACAATTTGCAGCCAAATTAGAATGTCTTGGATGTTATCTGTAATCTTGTTATTCCTTGGGACAGTATTTCATCAAGTGTAATAATCAACTGCTTCAGCAAGAGTGCCTTTGGAGAGAATATCATCGAAAAACATGGTCCAGCAGACTAATGTGATTGCAACATTGAGGAATGGGGGAATTTTAAGGAGCATATGGATTTTGTTGGTGAATTTGAAGTGTTTGTGAATATGGATGATGAAGTTGCTACAACAGCAGTGCCAACACCAGAAGAGCCGCTGAGCACCAAGCAAATAATGATGTTTTTGTTACCAGCAACAATGAAAGTGAAGAAGCACACGCTGACATCTAAAAAAGATGTACAAAATGCATTGAGCATAATAGAGAATGTGTTTGCCTGCAGTAACATTGATAAAGAAACAACTGTTGCATTTGATAATGTCTGTGCTGTAGTTAAAAATGCATATAGGACAAAAACTACAAACAACATTGGATACTTTCTATAAATTAGATTAATTTATTAAAAAGTTAATGGTTTGTCTTCTTTTATATTAAGATTGCAGTTCTTTTTATTGCAATCTTAATATAAAATATATACTGTACAATATTTTCATTTCCGTTAATTTTCATTTCCATGCCAGTTTATTTTACAAATGAAATAAAATCTTTAAAAAATATGTTATTCTTATTACTGTATTGTTAGACAAGGCTTTTGTTTTATTAATTTAAATTAATTTATTTTTTCATTTATTTTTGATATTATTATTATTTATTATTACTCTTAGATATATAGTATGTACCAAAAAAAAAAAAAAAAATGTAAAATTTCGACAATTTTGACACGTTACTACAAATCTCGTTTTTACAAAACATGAAAATGTAGGTCCTTTGAACTTAGTGTTGGCGAGATTCAGCTGTATTTACTGTTTCAATCTAAGTAAAATTCTTACAGAAGTGAAAATAAGTTTAAATTGCATGTAAGTGTAGTGACTCCAATATCTCATGTGTTAGTTATTCCGATTAATAGTTCTGAGTAATTATTCTATTTAATAACTGGTGTGATAGTTCATAGAATAATTTCAGTATGACATGGATAAATTTCTTAAAAAACATGTTGAATAAATTATATGAAAATGATATAAAATTTGTAATTAAAGATGCCTTTAATTTTGTTTGTTTGTTGAATATACATGATTAGGATGAACTGAAGGAGCTAAAGCAAAAAGTAACAACAAAAATAGACGTTGGAAATGCGTAAGTAATCCTTAAAATATTGTGTTTAAGTGGATCAAATATTATTTGAAGTTACATTTTCTTATTTTGATGTGGAAGCATTGCTTCACTTCTTTTGTGGCAAACTAATGTGCATTCGACTGCAGCAAAAAGTGACTTTCATCACTGAAAATATTTTTTTTTTGATCAACAGACTAGATTTTGTGATGTTTGACTAGACGTTTTTCATCAGAGCTTTAGACAAAAGAGGTTTCTTCTTGTGTCTACAGGCTTTATATCCCATTGAAACCAGTCTTCAGCAAACACTGCTTGCAAGAACTTACATACACTATTTCCAGTCACCTGCAAATGCTGTTGAAGTAGCAAAATGATCCTTATGACATAATCTTTTTAGAATTCTTCCCAAACAGAAATAATACTGGGGTGGCCATTTCTAGCCTTCCTTTCTATAGTTCCTTCTTCCCTAAATTGCTTCAACAATCTGGAAATGTTAGCTTCTGAACACTGGCATCGGTGAGCTATTCTAGCATTCATCATCGTCAGCCATTTTCAATCCACTGCAGGATGAAGGCCTCTCCAGCAACTTTCCAGTTCCTTCTGTTTTGAGCACTGGCCATCCATTTACTACTCAAAAACTCACGAATTTCATCTATCCATCTCCGCCTTTGTCTTCCAGGTTTTCTTCTAGCTCCTCTTGGGTACCATTCTGTTATTTTCTTAGTCCATCTGTCATCATGTCTTCGAGCTATGTGTCCTGCCCAAGACCATTTTAGTTCTTTAGTTTTGATAAGAATGTCCTTTACTTGAGTTTGCTGCCTAATCCATGTGTTTCTCTTCTTATCTAACAGTCTGATTCCCAATATAATTCGTTCCATTCTTCGCTGTGTAGTTCTTAGCTTCTCTTCCATTCTTTTGGTGAGTGCCCAAGTTTCACTTCCATAAGTCATGGTGGGGAGTATACATTGATTCATTATTTTACGTTTCAGACAAACTGGGATATTGCTCTTCAGTATGTGACTATATTTCCTGAATGCTATCCATCCAAAATTTATTCTTCTCTTGACTTCCAGCCATTTATCATTATTACAGCTAATAACTTGTCCCAGATAAGTATATGACTCCACCTTTTCAATTACTGCTCCTTCAATCATTATTTCCCTTTCCGTGGCATACTTGTTCATCATTACTTTTCTTTTAGCCATATTCATCTTTAGTCCAAAATCCTTACTAACTGTGCATAACTGATTAAGATTTTCCTCTAATTCTTTGGGATCGTGGCTTATGACCACAATGTCATCTGCAAATCGTAAATGGTTTAGGTACTCTCCGTTCACATTGACTCCTTTCTGCGACCAGTCTAATCTTCTGAAAGCTTCCTCAAGGGCAGCAGTAAACAGCTTCGGAGATATTGTGTCTCCTTGTCGAACTCCTTTCTCGATTTTAAATTTGCTACTGTCTTTGTCTAGTCTAATAAAGGATGTAGCACTCTCATATATTTTCTTCAAAATCATAATATATGGAGTATCTATGCCTTGTCTTTCCAGTGCCCGAAACATTGCCTTATGCTGTATGGAGTCAAATGCCTTTTCATAATCCACAAATGCCAGGCATAATGGTGTTTTATATTCATTTGCTTTCTCCATTAGCTGTGATATTACGTGAAGGTGATCCATAGTTGAGAATCCTGTCCTAAAGCCAGCTTGCTCTTTTAGTTGATTCTCATCAAGTATTCTTTCTAATCTGTTAGTAATGACCCTTGTGAACAACTTGTAGATATGGGATAACAAGCTAATTGGTCTATAATTTCCAATTTCTGATTTATCTCCTTTCTTATGCATTAGTACATTTCTGGCATTAGTACATCATTATAACAACTTTACATTTTCTTGGTGTAAATTCAGCCTTTTGAACAGGAACTAATGTGGCCCCTTGTCATTAACACCTAACCTTCACTGCTGACTAACCTACTATTTTATAACTCAAAAGTAAGTTGTTGGTTTAGGGATTTATTAGGCGCATCAGCAACTGTGGCCATAGTGCGCCATCAAAAGTAAGTAAAGGTAAAGGTAAGTAAAGGTGATGAATATTGTAATATGCATGTTGATGGCGTAATACGAGAAAACTGAAAATTAAATTGGAAAAATGTGTTTTAACTAAAATTTATATTTTTATAAAATATTTTAAAATTTTATTATACACGAATATCAACTTGCAAAACTTTTGGCCAGGAGTGTAGTTTTTTTTTCTCTCAATATTACTCAATCATTTTACTGGGTATATTTTTTTATTATTCTGATTCAGTTTCATTTCATTTAATTAATTATTTCCATATTCTATGATAGCCCTGTGCCTTACTGAAATACCAGGACCCCCCCCCCCTTCATGGTCTGGCAGTTACACTCCCAGTATGTCCCCAAGTACCATTGCTATAAGCTTTGAGCTTCTGTTTATGCCAAAACTGTTATATTATAAATTTTTATGCTCCTTGAATTATTAGTTTTCACTGAGGACTGGAGTACTATTTCTATACTCTTTCTTCCCTCACCACTTTTTTTAGACGTTGCTTATTTATTACCCTCCATTTCCTCCTCCTCTACCCTTCTCATATTTTGCATATAATTTGTGTATATATATTGATTCAGTCTGCCACCTGTTGGGCTAGCTGTTATTCTGCTTCTCAATTTTATTAAATTATTATCATTTATAATATTCTGTTCATCACATATTTTAAATATTTCTTTCTAACAGTGGCCTTCTGGTATATAATTAGGTCTTTCTATTACTGGCAGATAACAGTCAGACACAGATAGCAATCACTGATTATTATTCTTTTTAATGCACTGAATGATGCTAGCCCTTGATAATGTACCATCAATATATCCTAATATGATAATTTGTTCCAGTTAAAGAGAAACCATTATTTAACAAGGCAAAATGATACAAATAAAAATTAGTAAAAATAATAAAGTGATCCAAATACTAGCTTTGCACATTTATAATGTATATTTTGAGCCAGCAACCATTTGCATAGTGATGGATGTCTTTATCACTTTTGCTCTTATTTGTACCTTTTATTTGAATCATTATTAAGTTCAACTGTTCATCCACACGAAAGAATGAACAATTCCTTTTTTCTTTTTTTTTTTCTTTTCTTTTTTTATCTTTGAAATCACAATAATTCCTTCTTTGCTTCCTTTATTTTTTCTCTTTACAAATTTAGTTTCATTATTGAGACAGAAGTAGGGCTCACAATACCGGTCAAAATCTTAATACCGGTATTTCGCTGTTTTTAATTTATGAAACCGGGATACCAATATTCCAAAAAAAAAACCAAAAAAACATTTTTTTGCAATAAATTTTGATGACAATTAGGTGCAATAAAGTAAGGAAAAATAAGTAATTACTTGAATTCATGTTTTAAATCAAACTTTTATTACAATAATAAATATTCTAACAAAAAATTATTAAACCTACAGTTATTCTAAAAACAAAAAAATATACATATTGAAACTGCAAATTTGGTTATGTCTAGGCATCCACACTACCTGTCCGAATAAAGTGAGCTCTTAAGAAACATAAGAAATCAATAGTGTTATCAATTAAACTGGATTGAATTTTGGTACATATTTAATTAGTGGCAGAAAATGTCCTTTTGGATTCTGTGCTGGTTGGTGCTATTGTACTGAGATAGTCGTAGACGAGTTGCAGTTTATCCTCCCCCCCTTATTCCCTCATCTTCAAAAAATCTTATTTCCTTTTTGACTTTTTATGTCCCTATATCCATGTTAATGAAACAACGAGACTGACATTTAAGCTTGGTGAGGAAACCGAATCTAAGTTGTGGGGGGGGGTTATTTATTTATTTATTAATTTTTATTCCCTTGCACCTTACTTAGTACTGCCATCAGTGGTCATTGTTATGATTTTTGTACAGCAGTTCCCATCTAGTGCTGCTTTAACGCAGTCAGGTACCCCACAAGCTACCTGACTGTTAAAAAATGAGAATTTCCAGGAGGTGAGGGATATTCCCATATAACACACACACACACACACACACACACACACACACACACACACACACACACACACACACACACACACACACACACACACACACGTGTATATATTATATGCGAGCTGTCGGTTTCTCAAGAGCAATGACACAAATATAAAACAAAAGTCTTTTATAATACAAAACTACTTACAAGTATATACATAACTGATATTCATTTACATATAATCTATTCATTTTTCTCATTTTATCTGTTAATACATGCTATCATTTCCCTAATTAACAATATGAACACAATTAACAATATCAACTCTCTCTCTCTCTCTCTACAGCTGCAAACACTAAAATAATTCAATCTTAATCACTTCCTCATATATCTCTTAATCAGCAATATCAGTTCTCTTCACAACATCATCATCATCATCATGAGCCATTTTCAATCCACTGCAGGATGAAGGCCTCTCCAGCAACTTTCCAGTTCCTTCTGTTTTGAGCACTGGCCATCCATTTACTACCCACAAACTAATGAATTTCATCTATCCATCTCCGCCTTTGTCTTCCAGGTTTTCTTCTAGTTTCTCTTGGGTAACATTCTGTTATTTTCTTAGTCCATCTGTCATATATCTTCGAGCTATGTGTCCTGCCCAAGACCATTTTAGTTCTTTAGTTTTGATAAGGCTGTTCTTTACTTGAGTTTGCTGCCTAATCCATGTGTTTCTCTTCTTATCTAACAGTCTGATTCCCAATATAATTCGTTCCATTCTTCGCTGTGTAGTTTTCAGCTTCTCTTCCATTCTTTTGGTGAGTGCCCAAGTTTCACTTCCATAAGTCATGGTAGGGAGTATACATTGGTTCATTATTTTACGTTTCAGACAAATTGGGATATTGCTCTTCAGTACGTGACTATATTTCCTGAATGCTATCCATTCAGGAATGACTTCCAGCCATTTATTATTATCACAGCTAATAACTTGTCCCAGATAAGTATTTGACTCCACCTTTTCAATTACTGCTCCTTCAATCATTATTTCCCTTTCTGTGGCATACTTGTTCATCATTACTTTTCTTTTAGCCATATTCATCTTTAGTCCAAAATCCTTACTAACTGTGCATAACTGATTAAGATTTTCCTCTAATTCTTTGGGATCGTGGCTTATGACCACAATGTCATCTGCAAATCGTAAATGGTTTAGGTACTCTCCGTTCACATTGACTCCTTTCTGCGACCAGTCTAATCTTCTGAAAGCTTCCTAAAGGGCAGCAGCAACCGGCTTCGGAGATATTGTGTCTCCTTGTTGAACTCCTTTCTCAATTTTAAATTTCCTACTGTCTTTGTCTAGTCTAATAAAGGAGGTAGCATTCTCATATATTTTCTTCAAAATCATAATATACGGGGTATCTATGCCTTGTCTTTCCAGTGCCCGAAACATTGCCTTATGCTGTATGGAGTCAAATGCCTTTTCATAATCCACAAATGCCAGGCATAATGGTGTTTTATATTCATTTGCTTTCTCCATTAGCTGTGATATTACGTGAAGGTGATCCATAGTTGAGAATCCTGTCCTAAAGCCAGCTTGCTCTTTCTGTTGATTCTCATCAAGTATTCTTTCTAATCTGTTAGTAATGACCCTTTTGAACAACTTGTAGATGTGGGATAACAAGCTAATTGGTCTACAATTTCCAATTTCTGATTTATCTCCTTTCTTATGCAGCAAAACAATGATTGCATTATTCCACTGCTTAGGCGTCACACCTTTTCTAATGCCCTTTGTGAAGAGCCTTGCCAGTTTTTGTGTTATGTCTCTTCCTCCCAATTTTAACAACTCTACAGTAACTTCATCTTCTCCTGGGGCTTTCTGATTCTTCATTTTCTTCAATGCATGTTCTACCTCATCAGGAAGAATATCGGGTATGTATGTTGTATGTGTTGCTACTTTGCAATCCATCTTCCCCACTGCTGGCATCATTCCCCTGCTCCTTGTATAATTCTCTATAGTAGTCTTCTGCTATTTGAATTGGCGCCTCCGTAGCCAGGGGAAGGAGCAGCGGTGGCAGCACACGCTTCTTGATTAGACCGGGGTTCGAGCCCATCACCACCAAATACGGAGGATGCGGAAAGGTCAAGGAATGACCACCGATCCCGGAGCAATATGGCCTTAGTTGCTAATGCTCCTAAAAACCAAATAACAAACAAGCTATTTGAATTATGCCTTCTCTGCTGTTTATAAGTACACCATCGCTATTCTTCAGTTTCATTTGTCTTTCTGTATTACTGCTCATGGCTGCTGATTTAAGTCCTTTGTTTTCCCTTAATGCTTGTTCTACTTTTCTTGTGTTAAGTCTTCTTATGTCTTCTCTGAGTGTCTTTCTAATGGCTTTGCATAACTCAGTATACTCAATTTTCTCCCTATCAGTGTTTTTCTTGCTTTTCATTTGTCGTCTTCAGTTCATCATGACAAGTGTTTCTTGACTAATTTTTTCTTCTTTGGATTTCTTTTTCCCTATAGGATTCTTGGGCCTTATCACTTTCAGAAAGTTGTAATATTCCTTGTCGATATCTTGGTCCTGAGCAGTCTGCAGAAGCTCAAACTTGTTCTTAAGTTCCAGTATATACTGCTTTTTCTCCTCTTCTGTTATCTCAAAGACCTTTGTATTATTTACTCAAGTCAGTTTTTTCCTTTCCTTTCCTACATCTATATCAACAATATCATCTTACCATTCTGTAATCATTTCCAACATTTACCTTGTTCAGGACGGTAACATCATTCACAATATGTCTTCTGTTAGTGAGGATGAAGTCGATTTCATTAGTTGTTAATCCATTTGGACTCTTCCATGTCCACTTTTTGTTCACCCTTTTCTTGAAAAAAGTATTCATTACTGACAATCCTTGAGATACTGCAAATTCCACAAGTCTTTCACCTCTTTCATTTCTTTCACCAATTCCAAAATTTCCTGTAGTTCCCCCTTTCTGCGCTGTTTTGTCTTTTTCCAACCTTAGCATTGAAGTCCCCATAATAATAGTGTAGTGGGTTTTCTGCTCATCTAGAAGACTCAATTTCGGTGTACATTTCTTCAACCTCTTCATCATCATGGCTCAATATTGGTGCATATATCATTAAAAACTTTAGCTTGTACCTTTTAGAAATCTTGAGTATTAGTCTTGACACCCTTGGTGATGTACTGTTGAATTCCAAAATGTTGTTTTTAAAATCTTTATGGACCAGAAACCCAACTCCACCTTCACTCCTTTCACTGTTTCCATTGGTGTACAGCAGACTTCCACTTGATTTCCTCTTCACAACAGCTATCCATAAGTCGCTAACTTAATACTAACAATTCCATGTAATTTCTTTTAATTTAGCAATATCAATTTTCTTTACAACCTCAACCAATAAGCCAAGTCAATACTAAACATTTCTTTATTTCTCGTAATTTCTTCAACTTCAACCTTACTCTAAAATAATCAACCACTTTATCTAAGTACCATTTCCAATACAACACAGTTCAGACTTGCAGTGGTGTATCCAGGTAACATCGTAAGGGAGGCCATGGCGACCGTCCAGGTATCATCCTAAGGGGGACGTGGCACTAAGTTTTTGAGTTTTTTTTTAGAATGCCTCCTGCATTAATTTTCTTTTTTTTTGAATTTTTGGTTAAGGGGGGTATATGCCCTCTCTGCCCATCCCTGAATATGCCCCTGGTTCAGAGGACTCACCTTCCTTCTCTTTCATGGTGGAATTCCTTTGTACAGATTCCTTCCACGGAGTGCTGTGATGTCTCTCTCTCTCTCTCTCTCTCTCTGTCTCTCTCTCTCTCTCTCTCTCTCTCTCTCTCTCTCTCTCTCTCTCTCTCTCTCTCTCTCTCTCTCTCTCTTCTTAGTTGAACTCTGCATCTCTGCTGTATAGCTCTTCCAGTACTGTCTTATTTCGGGATTTCGAGAACAGTTCTCTGATAATACTGAAGGAAATTACCACAGCAGCAGTAGTAGAAGCCAGGGCACTATCTGACTGGCTTGTTATTCAACTTCCGGATTAACTTCCAGCACAGGAACATGCCCAGCGGAACTCTTCCCTGTACAGCTGGACACTCCCAGAACTACCACTGCAAGTCTGCAACCCCTCCGAACAATAACCACAAATCCCTCTTTTGGCACGTGCACCTTATTTATTTCTTTCTCATTATTTATTTATTTAGCTGATTGCAAGTTAAAATCTCCCCCTATACTACTTTTTTATACACAAGCTTACGTGCAAACCCCTCTGGAATTTGCACGCATTTACGTATCTCTCCCTATCTAATTTAAACATGACCCAATTATGTGTTATTCTTTAAACTCACTCTTCTTCCTTTGGTGGGAAAAACAGAATATTTTTCCCACAACCATTTCATCTTTTACCTCTAGATCACCTGTTTACAATACCTTTGAACTGCTCCACACTGACACCCTTTCCCAAAATGCACTAAGTGTCGCATCCTAAAGTAGCGGTGCAATAGAGTGAGTTAACTACTCTCTAGGGTGCAATAGAGCGAGGAGAAGCTTTTAATTTTAACCATTCTGCACTTGCCATACCATTGTTCACCATATTCCTTGATTGCTCTACCAAGCTTACTCCCACTAATGCAAATATTTCCTTGATGATGTTTTCATCATTATTCCTTATACTTACTAAGAGAAATATATTTGTAAGATTTTATGTTTTATAGTTTCGTGGCGTTTTTAGGTTTCCATTGCATTTGTGTTGTGTATAACAATCCCTCTGTAACAAATTCAGTGATATTAATGATTCATTTTTGTTGATTTTATAACTGTTATGTGAATAAATCAAAAAAATCATTTTTTAAATTGGTACCGAAAAACCAGTATTTTTGTATCAATACCGTGATTTCAAATCCTAAATGAAATGACCGGGATCTTGGTGTTCAGGATCCCAGAACCTTGGTATTGTAAGCCCTAGGCAGAAGGGTGTTATGGCATGTTACATTGAGTTAGCATTAGTGGAGCATATGATGCAAGGAAGCAAGCGTATACAGCTTCAGCCAATTATACCTATCCATTTGCTGCAAATGTTTTTCTAGTTCTGCCTTTAATTTTTTATTTATTTAAGCCGTCCACTTCTACAATAGATGGAAGTTTGTTACAGAAATCAACCACCTGCTGGCTAAAGACAAATTTCCACACATCTATTCAGCAACTGTCTTTCTCTCTGATAAGCCTTTCTTCGTAATAGCAACTCATTTTTCCATGCAATAATCTTGTTGCCCTTCTTTTCACTTGTTCCAGCAACTCTGCATCCTTCCTAAAATGAGGCCTCCAAACCTGTATACAGTACTCAAGGTGTGGCCTGACCATTGCCTTATACAAGGGGATAATCACCTCCTTTTTCCCTGCTAGAAAAGTTCCTGTGCATCATTGACAAGACACCATGAGATACTCTTGTAGACCATTGCACTGCTCAGAAAACTTCATATCTGCCTGCACAATTGCCCCCAGGTCCTTTTCATTCTCTACCATCCTGAGTGTTGATACGTTACCCTGGGGTTACTGCTACCCATATGCAGTACTTTACATTTGTCAACGTTAAATTTCAGTTCCCACCTCTCAGCCCATCTGCTCAACTTTTTTAGATCCTGTTGCAGTAGCATACTGTCATTAGTGTCATTAACAACCCTGCCAACCTTCGTATAGTCTGCAAACTTAGACGTTAAACCTGATATACCTTCATCAGTATCATTAATAAATACAGACAACAACAATTGACCCAACTGAACCCTGGGGGACTTCACTAATAACATTAATCCACAAAGAGCAGTGCCCATTGATTACCACTCTCTGTCTTCACCCACTCAACCATCCCTTTATCCATAGTAGCAATTTGCCCCCAATGTCACACTGCTCCAATTTGTACAGCAATCTTCCATGTACAAGACTTGCATGCACACATCATTAATTATTGAGGAAGTATCAAAATTATTCTTTGCATCCATTTCCTTTGTGACCATATCATAGTTTTTTTTTTTTTTTTTTTTGGTAGTTGTTGGCGCATCGGCTTCTGTGGCCATAATGCATCTCCAAAGGTTTTTGCAGTACTTTGATCCAAGCCCGAGGCGGGATTCGAACCCGTGACCTTTGGGTTGCCAGGCAGGCACTTTACCTGCCCGGTCGGTCCATATCATAGTAACCAATCAGATTGGTCAGACAAAACTTTCTCTTAACAAACCCATGCTGAACTATAACTGAAGTCTTGTCTAGATGATCCTGTAGTGCTTCTTTGACCAGTGTTTCCATTAATTTCCCTGGAACAGAAGTTAAACTTATAGGTCTGTAATTACTTATGTCACCCTTTGATCCTTGTTTGTGAATTGTGGTCACATTTGCACATCTCCAGTCCATGGATACCTCCCCAGAGTTTGGTTTGGTTTTTTTTTTTTTTTTTTTTAGGAGCATTAGCAACTAAGGCCATATTGCTCCGGGAATATGTGGTGGTCATTCCCTGACCTTTCCGCATTCTCCCCAGAGTCCAAGGAAGCTCTCATAATTATGGTTAAGGGTTTGCTTACTTCCTTTGCTGTCTCCTTTAATGTTTAATATAACTGGATAGATCCCATCCACCCCAGATGCCTTTCTTATGTTTATCTTCAACAGTTTCTGCTCCACTTTGCTCTTAGTTATTACAAAATAATTTAGCTCATCGCCAGAGTTTAATACACCTCTGTCATTCCCTTCCCTGAATAACGATTAACTCCTCATGTGTAAATGTAGATGCAAAATACTCATTCAGTTTTCTAGCTTCCTGAGCAAGATCATCAACAGTTGAACCATCGATATGAAGTGGATCAATCCGATTCATCCCTTTCCTTCTAGAGTTGATTGCAAACTGTCAAATGCTTCTGACTGCAGATAAATTTAGGCAAAAATTCAACTGCAGTTTAACAGATTTATGCAGAAAAATCTCTCCTTTATCCCCTCCCAACAAATATAGCTGCATTACTTAACAAAAGCAGCAATTAAAGAAGACTTTGGATAGATTTCTGAAGTTTAATGGGGTAGAATTCTTCTCAGTGTAGTCTGTGCTCCTTAATAGAGAGACTATTTTTACAGAGATTAGAATCCACATGAATAAAAGGGATATAAGAATATTTGCTGAAATTATTGAGGCAGTATTAGGTGTGTCAGAAAATTCCTGGCCTGGGGAGTGGGTAGACATTGTAACAGAATAACAGTAGCCACAAGTAGAAGTAAAAGTAATTTTTGCATTGCTTCCTTTGGAACATGTAGTAGCCTAGAAAACAGGATATCACGGATTATATGGCCGATTAGGGGTCCTCATGGAAAAAGCAACTATATGGGCTGTGTTAGTATTACTAAGAGTAAAAGCAGGTAGATGTATACTTGTGTGTACATTTATGCTAAGTGCATCAGTGTATCCTTGCACAGCTTATGAGATCCTATACATGAAGATTTTTGCGACAACAGTGTATGAACTTCTAGAAATATTAGGTAATTAGGTAATAAACTTCCATCTGTTGTAGTGGAAGTCAGCAATTTAAGTTCAAGGCAGAACTAGACAAACATTTGGAGTGAATGGATGGGTGAAATGGGAAAGTTTTTTTTTTTTTTTTTTGGCTATACAAAGGGTACTAGGAAAGTTTTGCAATACAGCTTTGTTTATTTAATTTTTTCAAAGTAATTTCCTCTACATTCAATACACCTCTCCATCCTCCGAAACCAATTTTTAAACCAGTTCTGCCAAGTTTCACTAGGGAGTAAAGCACACTCGTTGTCCCAAGCCCGTAGAAGGTCCTCATCACTGGAAAACCGCCTCCCTTTTAGCTTCATTTTCACATGCGGGAACAGTGCAAAGTTGCAGGGAGCAAGGTCTGGACTGTAGGGAGGGTGCTCGAGAAGTTTCAGTCCTGTCGTGGTCAAATATTCGGTGCAGGCTTTGGCGCGGTGAGCTGGAGCATTTTCGTGATGGAGGTACCAGGTGTCCATTCTTGACTTTGGCCGCAGGTTCTTCATAGATCCAATGACTTTAGGCAGGCATTGTTCAGTATACCACTTAGCTGTGACTGTCTTCTGCGTGTCCAAAACGACACGTTCCACAATTCCACTCGATTTGAAAAATACAGCTATCATTTTCTTCTTTACAGATCGGGATTTTCTGACAATTACGGGTGTGTCGTCATCATCAAAGACCCAAACTTTGTTTTGAGCCTTGGTCGGCAGATCGTAATAGTACAGCTAAGTCTCGTCACCTGTCACGATGTTGTTCACATACCGAGATTGTCCCTTATCAAACTTTTTTAACATCTCCCGGCACCAAGTCACACGTCGTGTCATCTGCTCTTCAGTCAGTTGATGCGGCACCCAGAGAGAACAAAGTTTCTTCACGTGCAAATGATCTTGCAGAATCGAACGAATTGCTGGTGCATTTAGGCCCAAAGTATCCTCTATCTGTTGGTAGGTCACTCGCCTGTTTTCGTCAAGCATTTTCCTCACAACAGTAACGTTTTCCTCCGTAACTGATGTTCGTGGCCTTCCCAGCCTCTCAGAATCCTCCAGAGTGAAATTTCCCCTTTGGAATTCTCTATACCACCTGAATATCGTTGTACGATGTGGACAATCATCAGCTAGTGCAAGAGTCATTTCTTCTAAGCACTGGTCTATGGTTAAACCACGCAAGAAATTATACCGCAAAACTGTCCTTATCTCATTTCGTGACCACGATGCCATCGCAAGCACTTTACACTCTCACTACTAACGAATAACTGAGCCCATCGACTTGGCGCGGCGGCTACTATGCACGTATGAACATGTCTCAACATGCAGCAACAAGCAGCTTCCTGTGATTCATTGTTGGGTCATATTGCAAAACTTTCCTAGTACCCTTTGTATATTAATGATCTTGGTAAAACACCTCCCACCATTCCCAACACGCTCCATTCAGTGCCTCCTGTGGTCTTCCGTCAAAAGAATATCAGAAGGTTTTTGATTCTAAGCTTGCTTTTTTGTATAAGCTTGCTTTCTTTCCTCATATGCCCTACTGATGCTAATGCTAATTTTATTGTGCTGCAAAAATAAACAAGCAAAAAACAAAATAAACAAAAGATAAAAGTAGTCTAGAAAAGTATTTCCTACTTCTTTTATAAACTACTAATGTTCAGTTTATAACTTAAATGCATTCCACTTTGATTTTTGTAAATCAAAGAAGTGTACTGAGAAGCACAATATTCTTATTTGTTGCAATATTACTATTACTGTAAAATGTTATAAAAATGCTGTTAGGATAATTCAGAATTTTATAAAATTCAAGACCTAATTATATTTAAGACCTAATTTTTGCCATCTTGCAGTACTTTTGGCCAAGTGTGTATAATGAAAACAAAAGAAGAGCATTGGCTAGCAATACAATAATAACTCTGATATTCAAATAATAAAAATGTTCTTTGCCTAAATTATAAAAGAGTATTGCTAGAAATATTGTAATGATAATAGCTGTATTATTACATTAGTCAGTAAAAACAAAAGCCAGACAAAGAAAAATAAAACAGAAATTAAAATGTCCAGATCAGGCAAGAAAAAGCATTAAACCAAATATAGAATAATATAACATAACTGAAGGTGTTATATAATCATAACAAGATATCTGCATAAAGCAAATAAAATACCAAATCCAATGGAAACCCGCTTTGAGACATAGAATATAAAATTGCTAAATTTTGAAAAGGAAGAAAGATAAAATTGCTTATCCTTAATATCTTCATAAATACTTCTTGCTATTGCATGAATAGCCATTGGACTCATGGGCACTTGCTTCTGAATCTGATTTTCCATCCATATTAATTATAGCTTTTCCATCTACGATATAGCACCTGAACGCCGTTTTGTGATCACTGTTGATTTAGAAATGAAGGTGATTAATTAAGAAGTATGAAGCAGGGTGAAGTTTGCCATCTATTGCATGGAATTAGGTCTTGCTGCTTCAAAAGTGAATACTATTTTACGGAACAGTGCATGTATAAAAGAACATGTTATCTAATTCTATGCAATAGATGGCAAACTTTGTGCTGCTTCGTACTTTTTAATTAATCATCTTCCTTTCTAAATCAAATTTGTTTCGTTTCCTAGCAGTGCCAACAGAAAGTTATTGCAAAATATGTTTCCACGATATTTTTAAGTTTGCACCGACCGGCAAAAACTTACTTTAAGTCGAATTTCCATAAGTCAAGTATTACATAAGCCAGGGAGTGGCTGTATGTGAATACAAGGAAGAAAAATGCAAATCAGATTGGATCCTTGTGCACTGGTTGTGAGGAAAGTCTTAGACAACCCATCTGATGATGCGGACGAATTGAACAGATACTTTGTATCTGTCTTTGCTGACTAACGACCCTTCATGCTCAGAAGAGATTGTGGGAGTGAGGCTGAGCCATATGAAATTACTGATGTCATAATTTCATATGGCTATTTTATAATTTCTAATAAACAAACAAGATGATTGTTTATTAGAAAAAACTTTTGAGCATAAAAGCAAATAACGTTTGCAGAGTTGATGGCCTATATCCTGTAGTTTTTCTTGAGTGCAGGGGAACATATTGTACCATTGAGGTTAATTATGAAGGTATCTTTGTACTCAGGGGAGATAGGTTTTGATTGGAGAAGTGCCAGTGTATTGCCAATACATAAAAGCCATTCTAGAAGTGAAATTGGTAACTACAGACTGGTTAGTCTGACTTCAGTTGTAGGAAAATGCTTAGAGGCAATGATTAAGAATGCAATCCAGGGACATTTAGCAAGCTGTAGCATTCTGAAGGACAAAACATGTTTCTGTTAAGGGTAAATCATGCTTAACTAATTCAGTAGGCTATTTTGACTCGGTTACTCACAAGCTGGATTTAGGGAAGTTTCAACCTAGTTTATTTGGATTTTAGCAAAGCATTTCATTCAGTCCCTCATGGGAGGGTAGTGTTATAAGCTTGAATAGATTGAGATTACTTGTAAAGTTCTAAGATGGACTGCTGGGTGGTTGCAGGACAGAAGGCAGAGGGTTGTGATTAATGGATAGTCTTCAGATTGGTGTAATGTCAGGTTTGGGGGTTGCTCACAAAGGTTTAAAGGTTGGTCACAAAGGAACTGGATGCAAAAAATAATTTTGATATCATATACTTGGATTTCACGAAAGCTTTTGATACGGTTGCACATAAAGACTACTGTACAAATTGGAGCAGTGTGGCATTAAGGTCAAGTTTCTGCAATGGATAAAAGGATGGTTGAGTGGGAGAAGACAGAGAGTGCTCTACATAGACTAATGTTATTAATGGTGTCCCTCAGGGTTCAGTGTTGGGTCCATTGTTGTTTTCTGTGTTTATAAATGATATTGATGATGATATATCAGACTTAATGTCCAAGTTTGGAGATGATATGAAGGTTGGCAGGGTTGTTAAGGACACTAATGACAGTACGCTGCTGCAACAGGACCTAGAAAAGTTGAGCAGATGGGCTGAGAGGTGGCAACTAAAATTTAACATAGACAAATACAAAATACTGCATATGGGTAGCAGTAACCCCAGAGAAATGTACCAAATAGGTGGGGTTACATTCAGAGTACTGGAGAATGAAAGAGACCTGGGGATAATTGTGCAGTCAGATATGAAGATTTCTGAGCAGTGCAGACGGGCTGCCAAAGTGGGTCATGGGGTATTGTCAATGATATACAGGAATTTTACAAGCAGGGATGAGGTGATTATCCCCTTCTATAAGGTAATTGTCAGGCCACACCTTGAGTACTGTGTACAAATCTGGTAGCCGCATTTTAGGAAGGATGTAGAGTTGCTAGAACGAGTACAGAGAAAGGCAACAAGACTGGTGAAGGGAACAAAGGGGTGCTTTTATGAAGAAAGGCTTAAGTTCTGCAAATTACAGCTTCTGGACACTACGAACTTGCGAGGCGATCTGATTGAGGTGTATAAGTCTTGAATGGATTGAGCAGGCTCAATGTTGATGGGATTCTTCCTTTTGCTGAGAGAGCATAGATTCAAACTGAGGAAAGACAGTTGTAGAATAAATGTGTGGAAGTTTGCCTTTAATCAGTGGGTAATTGATTGCTGGAACAAACTTCCATCTGTTGTTGTGGAAGTTGATAGCTTAAATAAATTCAAGCCAGAACTAGACAAATTTTGGAATGAATGGATCAGTGAAATGGGAAGGGTTTTTTTTTTTTTTTTTTGGCTGATGCTATATGAATGTGTTTTCTTGCATCATGTGCCTCCTCCACTAATGCTAATTCTCAAGGATCAGTACTAGGACCATTATTGTGTCTCATTTTCATAAATGGCATCGACAAAGAGATAGAAGACGAAATTTGCAGATGTAAAGATTGGCAGAGAGTTATTAATCATCAGCACTCCTTCAGGATGATCGAACAGACTTCAGATATGGTCAAAGAAGTGGCTGTTATGTTTTAATGCCGCTAAATGCAAAGGCTTACACCTGGGGAATAGTAACCCACAAATAAATTATACACTTGATGTATAATTTATTTTAAAAAACAGTGGAAGAGATAAGGGATCTGGAAGTTACAATATGGGCAGATATGAAGTTTTCTGAACAATGTAAACAGGCACCAAGGAAAGCCCATGGTGTCCTATTGAAAATTTATTGAACACTATCCTGTAGAAATAAGGAGGTCATAATTCCTCCACACTGTGTTAAATGAGGTCCCCATACAATGTTCAACTATGGAGACCTCATCTGAAAAAAGACATTGAGCTTTTTGAAAGGGTCCAAAGACGGGCAACCCTAATGGCGAGATCAGCAGAACGACTGCATCAGGAAAGACTGATTATGCAGCCTACAGAGCTTGGCAACCAGGCACCTTACAGGTGACCTGATTGAGGTTTACAAGACTCTGAGAAGGATTAGTAAAATGAATGAAGGTGGAATTCTCACTGTTATAAAGAATTCCAGAATTAGGAGCCATAAATTAAAATTGCTGGGATTGAGGTATAGGTTGTAGGAAGTTTTGTTTTAGCCAGTGAGTCGATGATTGTTGAAACAAGTTGCTTTCATATATAGTTGAGGCTGACTGTTTCAATAAATTCAAAGGTCAACTAGATGTGAGGAGGGAAGCATATAATTTGTATTTTATTATCTACTTAGCATTTTTTTTTTCCCTTTGGCAGTGCAACAAAAGCCTGTGGCTTCCTTGCACTGTTATCCTTTCATCTGTGACTTCAGCTACCTCTGTTTTTCCTACCTGCCCTCTTCCTCATAAATAATTAATGATTTTTGTTAGGTTTTTTCAACATTTGAAAATAATTACAATGTATATGTTTTTTTCTTTTGCTTTTAGAATCCTTGGCTTAGATTTAGTTGTCAGGGATGACCATGGAAACATTTTGAATCCAGATGTTACAAGTTCTATTGATCTTTATCGAGCTCATGAAGAAGCAACCCAAAGGATAAAGCAAATGGCTGTTGTAAGTTCTGTCCCCCTCTTATTCAAGTTATGGTTTTGCAAGGCAGTGCTAATGTAATGAGTGCATTCCCTGACAACTCATAGCCTTTGCATACAATCTAGAGGCAGCATGTTTGCGGATGCCAAACTTATGCTATAATGTGATTAGTCTAGGAATAACACGTTAACAGTTTTTAATTATCTATATAAAACAAGCCACTTTTGACTAAAATTGCTATGCTAATTTTGCAAATAATAAGAAAAAAACATAGTATGCATATTTTTTTTCTGTTGTCTTTTATATTTATGCATAATGTGTGGGCATATATTCCTTTTTTATACAGTTTGAAATAATAATATTATTTAAAAGAGAATAAACTTTTATTCATTAATAAATTGCCATATTTTTAGGTGGGGGGGTGATCATTTAATTCACAGGCTGGTTACGAGGTTTTATGTGTACTGCGTGAACTTTCCTTAACTGCTGCTAGAGGCGCTCTCCCTGATCGCTATGGAGCAGACTGTGTGCGTGCGTGCATGACAGTACTTATAGAGTTTTTTTTTTTTTTTTTAGCTGTGTGTCACTGACAATCATTTTGAAGCAAGTATCATGTTGGACGTACAGATTGAACAACAATATGTGATTCGTTATTGTGTCAGATGAAGCTTAAATGCATCGTAAACAGTTAAAGAGATGAATGAAGCATACGGTATCGAGTATCATGGTAGGGCGGCCATATTCCAGTGTGACCAAACTTTCTGATGTGAAGTGGTTTCTCTATCAAGAAAATGCCAAGCCCCATATGGCTAATATTGTGCAGGCAGTGATTACTGCCATAGGTGCCAAGGTTCTGCCACATCCTACTTATTCAGTGGATTTAGTACCCCATGTGATTTCTTCCTGTTTCCACATCTGAAGAAAGCTCTGAAAGGCGTCGTGTCTGACAGCGATGCTCACAGAGCCACAGCAGAAGCACTTTGCAGTCTTTTTAAAAATCGCTGGCAAGAAACATTTAGCATAGAAGTACAGCGGGGGCGAAAGTGTGAAAAGTTCAAGGGAGAGTATTTCGAGAAGGAGAAATCCACAGAAGGTTCAGATGATGACAATTAAGATAAGATCTTGCACCAGTCTCAAATTAAATGATCACCACTCATATTATATTAGAAATTATTGTACAAGGAGTTATAATCCCATTCTATATGAAGAAATGAGCAATTATGTTTTCTGCTTTTATACAGTTTATATATACAGCCACGATACAGTTTATCGTGGTTGTGTATATAAGCTACCTTATATTTAACTACCTAATAGTATCATTATCCCATAATCTGCTGCCATATTGAATTGCAGTAGCCAGGCATATGTAGAAATTATTAGCATTTGTTAAGGCATATGATGCAAGAAAGCAAACTTATACAGCATCACATCAGCTAAAAAAAAAAAAAAAAAAAAACTACCAATTTCACCTATCTGGTCACTCCAAATATTTCTCTAGTTCAGCCTTAAATTTATTTAAGCTGCCAACTTCCACAACAACAGATGGGAGTCTGATTCAGCAGTCAACTACATCTATTTTACAGCTGTCTTACCTCAATTTGTATATATGCCCCCTCAGGTTCTTATTCTGATCAAGCAGAAGAATCGGAATCAGAATTGACCATCAGAATTGAACCTGTCCAAACCATTGCAGGCCTTATACACCTCAGTCAGATCACCTCACAGATGCCTAGCCTCCATATGCTGCAATTTGCAGAACTTAAGCCTTTCTTCATAAGAGCACCCCTTTGTTCCTCTCACCAATCTCACTGTCCTTCTGTACTCGTTCTAGCAATTCTACATCCTTCCTAAAATGAGGCCTCCAGACCTGTATGCAGTACTCAAGTTGTGGCCTGACCATTGTCTTATACAAGGGGATAATCACCTCTTTATCCCTGCTCGCAAAATTCCTGCTTCTCATTGACAAGACCCCGTGACCCACTCTGGTAGCCTGTCTTCATATCTTCAAACTTCATATCTGACTACACAATTACCCCCAGGTCACTTTCTTCTCCACTACCCTGAGTGTAACAGTACCCAGTTGGTACATTTCTCTGGGGTTACTGCTACACATATCCAGCTTTGCATTTGTCATTGTTAAAGTTCAGTTGTTGCCACTTCCCATATGCCTAACTTTTCTAGATCCTGGGCCCAGCACCGAAACCTGGAGGACTCCACTAATACCCCCAGGGACTCACCAGATGTGAGCCCATACTCACCTGGGTTCGAATCCTGCCTCGGTGGAAGCGAACGTGGCTCTATTACGCTGGGAGACCGATATAATAATATTAAATGATGATAAAAAAGAAGAAAAATTGCAAAACTTACCCCATTGGACTTACCTTACCCAAGGACGGAGTGACAGATGAGACAGATAGTGGCGCCATCTGGTGTCAGTCTCGAGAACTAAAATAATAAACAAATAAAAAACTGGACATAAGCCGAAGCTAAACAAGTCAACCTCCATAGATGGATGATGTCACAGAGAAATATCATTCATACTGCATCGAGTGTGGCGAGGATAAAGTCACTTGCATTCAGGCCTTAGGCAGAGGGGTCGGTTCAAAAACTTTTAGACAGTCTCTCGAGCAAGACAGTGGAGCAAGTGCCGCTGTCCCCCGTAAGGCTACCACAAGAGAAGGGCAAGACCATCCAGCCCACCAATTAGAAGTGCTTCCTGCGCAACTGCGCTAGTGACCACCCAGGAAGGAAGAAAATGCCAACACATGAAGTAGAACATTGAAATGAATATGTATATCATGCAAGCATACTATGAAATACTAGGCTAGAGACTGATATGACAATGTACAGGTTGCGACTACATACCAAGTGGTTGGAACGATACCCGGATATTCAGGTCACCGAACAGTGATTAGCAGACCAAAGAAGGACCATCGTCACGAAGAACCTAATAGCTCCTGCCGTCTTGCAAAAAATCAAGCAGAATATCAGCAGTCAGCTACAAAGCACAAAGAATATGGTCAATATGGAAACAGAGGAGGAACAGCAAGAAGAAATACAACCCAGAGTTGTTGAAGTGGAAACAGATGAAGTCGTGATATCCAGAACAGAAGACGAGTGTAAGATTGCCCTAACAGAATTCGAAGGAATGGACCCCACAAGAACCCACGTGATACCTAAGCAGAGGCCAAATGAAATCCTGTGGAGAGTAACAGACAACCTCAATCGGCAAATAATGCCACATTACCTTGACAACAGTGGTGCAATGCTGGAGGCTATCCACACAGCCGTATACTGTACTGCCATAGTAGCTACCAGGATTAATGGAAAAGAAACGAGAGACCAGGAGCAGAAGAACCGAAAACAGAAAGAACCGCCAGCTTGGGAAAGAAGACTTCAGTAGAAGAATTAAGAGTCAAGATAGGTTAGTTGACCCAGTATCAACAGGGTAATAGAAGTAAGAAATTGATTGGAAAGGTGAAGAGCATCTTCAAGAGATACAGCGTCCCCAGCAAACATGAGACCAGAAATCAGAGAATACAAGTATACTTGGACACGCTGAAGCAGAACCTCCTCGCACACAGCAAGAGACTACACCGATACAAAGAGAGTTCCCCGAGGAAAATAAACAACCAAATCTTCAATGAGGACCAAAGAGCCTTCTATAGGAAACTGGTGAAGATGAGAAAGCATGAAATGGACCACCCGAGAAGAAGACGATCGAGGAGTTCTGGGGAAATATATTCAGCAGTGAAGTAAGGCATAACAGCGCAGCACCCTGGATAGAAGTAGAACAGAAGAAAACCAAGGACATACCAGAGATGAGAGAGAGGGAGATTCGAGAAGAAGAAGAAGCAATGCAGTCGAACAGGAACACCCACAACTGGTGAACCCCAGGAATTGATAACATCCACAACTACTGGTAAAAGAAGCTCACCTGCACACGCAAGCACCTTGCAGAGCAGTTCACTCGAATGATAAGGCACCCAGGGACAATCTCGAAGTTTCTCACCGAACGAGTCACATATCTGAAGCCTAAAGATGAAGATACAAGAAACCCGGCGAACCTGCCTCCCAACAATGTACAAGATCCTGACCAGCTGCATAACCAAGAAGATATCAGACCACTTAGAGAGTCAGAACATAATGCCTAAAGAGCAGAAAGGATG
This sequence comes from Mastigoproctus giganteus, assembly GCF_048544385.1. Lineage (NCBI taxonomy): Eukaryota > Metazoa > Arthropoda > Arachnida > Uropygi > Thelyphonidae > Mastigoproctus > Mastigoproctus giganteus. The sequence continues at coordinate 114,603,119 of NC_143579.1, forward strand.
CAAGTGGAGGAGCAGTGCAAGGAGCAATTAACCATAGATAGTGCAGTTAAGGAGCAAGCCTACAAGAATCACCGCAACCTATACATGGCCTACATTGATTACCGCAAAGCCTTCAACTCCGTACCTCATAGCTGGCTAATAGAGACCCTGTAGATGTACATTAAGGTCGATAACATCACAACCAGGCCAATTCCCATTAGAAGAGGAATCTTTCAGGGAGAGCAAAACTACTAGGCAGAACCACATTGAGTCCAATGTGGTTGTGCCTAGCACTCAAACCACTATCCACCATGCTTAAAGGTAACAAATATGGATATAACCTCAAAGAAGGAAGAAAGAAAGAACCTGTACACCCTCACCCACCTGATGTACGTGTATGACATCAAGCTCTACGCGGCAACCTAGAAGCAACTCCAGCAACTACTCCGGATCACCGAAGAATTCTGCAAGGACATCGGGATGGAATTTGGTCTAAACAAATGCAAGACCTGGGAAAATTAGTTGGCCGAAACTACTAGCTGCTGACTGGTAAAGAGATCAAAGCTATGACAGGCGTGACCTACAAATACCTAGGGATGATGCAGGCTGAGCACTTAGAACACAAGGAAATCAAGAAGTGCCTGACCGAAAAATACCAGCAGAGACTGAGAAGCCTGCTGAAAGCAAAATTGAATGGAGGGAACACAGTTAAAGCCATAAACACCTATGCAGCTCTAGTACTAACATACACCTTCGGGTTCATAGATTGGACTAACATAGTTAACTTGAAAGATTACTTCGAGAACAACACAGCACCACTCCACCAGGCCATAAGGAAGATATATAAGTGGTATACCACACCGAACCTAAGCGAGGAACCTTCTCCCACCCAGACGGTACAAGAAACGAAGTTAGAAAGATGGGCAAAGAAGACACTCCATGGCAGACACTACAATGACCTCCATTAAGATCACATCGATAACATTGCTTCCGATGCATGGTTCACAAGTGGGACGCTCTTCCCTGAGACTGAAGGATTCGTGCTGGCCATCCAAGACCAGGTAATCAACACCAAAAACTATAGAGAATATATCACAAAGGAGCCCGGAATGTCAGATGAACACATGTTGATGATGCCACCTGGCCTCATAAATGATCCAACACATCACTGCAGGGCAAGGTGATCACCCAGACTGAGTACACTCATAGACACGACCAGGTAGCTCAGATAATACATCAGAAGCTAGCAAGGAATTACCAGTTGACCAAAGAAAGTGTACCATACTACAGGTATGAACCCCGTGCAATACTAGAGACCCAAATCCACAAGCTGTACTGGGACTGCGCCATAATAACGGATAAGACCATCCTGCACAACAGACCGGGCATAACTCTTGTGGACAAGATGGAAAAGGCTACCTACCTGATTGACATAGCAGTGCCCAACACTAGCAATGTCCAGAAAATCCATGAGGGAAAAATTAGGGAGTACACGAACCTGAGACATGAGGTCAAGGAGATGTGGCATATGCAAGAAGTATTGACCAACCCGATCATCGTGTCAACCACTGGTATGGTGCCATAGACTACATAGCAGCCGAGCAGCAATAGGTCTCCCAGAGAACACCTACAAGGAACTCCAGAAAGTCACATTCCTGAACACCTGTAGGAAATTAGAGATTTCCTTGATCAACAGTAACACCAGACATTACAATCACTCTGTGTACTTAGTAGCAATTCGTCACGGAGTGGAATCCCCCAATCAGAGAGAAATGATATGAGCAACGAGCAACAACAGTAATAATAATAACATTAGTCCACATAGAGCAGTACCCATTTATTACCACTCTCTGCTATCTCCCACTCAACCATCCCTATATCCATTGTTGCAATTTGCCCTTAATGCAGTGCCGCTCCAAATTGTACAGCAGTCTTCCATGTGCAACAGTATCAAAAGCTTTCCTGAAATCCAAGTATATGATATCAAATTTTCATATACTTGGATATTATTTTTTGCATCCAGTTCCTCTGTGACTGAATCGTAGCATCCAGTCAAATTGGTCAGACAAGACCTCCCCTTAACTTGGACTCAACTGTTATGCAGTCTGGTGTAGATGATCCTGCAACACTTCTTTAACCAGTGAATCCATTATTTTCACTGGAATAGAAATTAAACTAACAGACCTATAATTATTTGTCACCCATTGAACCCCCCCCCCCCATCCTTTGTGAATTCGGGATATATTTGCACATCTCCAGTCCATGGGGACCCTCCCCTGAATCTAAGGATGCTCTCATAATTATGGCTAATGGTTTGCTTACTTCCCTCGCCACCTCATTCATTATAACTTCATAGATTCCATCCACCCCAGGTGCCTTTTTTATGTTTAACTTCAACAATTTCTCCTCCACTTTGCTTTCTGTTATTACAAAATCATTTAGGACCCTGTTAGAGTTTAATAGACTTCTGTCCTCCCCTTCCTTACAGAATTCATCATGTGTGAATGTAGATGCAAAATACTCTTTCAGTTTGTCAGCTATCTGAGCAGGATCATCAACAGTTGAACCATTAATTTCTCGTACTCAGCCTTCACTTACCTAACCTCCTTTGTGACTTGAATACAGACTGGCTTATGCATATAAATTATCAGGTGAGTTATATGCATCCCATGCATTTTTCTTCTCTGCCACGAGCCTCATTAGGTTATCTGATCTCCATTTAGTTCTAAATCTTGAACAGTATTTCTTAGTTGGTATGAAAAGCCAGGTAGCTTCCAAGATTAATTCCTTGAAGGCTTCCCATTTAGAATTTGCTGTTTTTAGCATCATCAGTTGATCCTGCTGTATAGAATTTAAAAACTGTCTGAGAACACTGTAGTCACTTTTACGAAAGAAAATTCTTTCCCTTTACCCTTGATGGTAGTTATCTTTAAGTAAATCCCACATCAGTACACTACACTGTGATTACTCTCACCTAGTGGTTTCTTTATCTGAAAATTCTTAATGAATGAATAAATACTGCTGATAATCAGATCAAGAGTATTACTCCCTCTGGTTGCCTCTCAAACATGTTGCTATAGAAAACAATCCTCCAAAAAATCCACAGAAGTATTTCTGTTGTGCGAGTGACCACCACAAGTTCCATATCAATATCTAGAAAGTTAAAATCCCCCATTACAGGACATATTGATTTACTGGCTCACTCTAATTTCTGTGCCCAATTGTTCATTGTACTCATCGGAGTCATTAGGCCTATAACACACTCGTCCTCTCATTTTCCCTTTCCTAGTGCTTATGTAACATCAAACTGACTGAACGGTGCACTGTCCACCAATATCAACTGGATGCACTTCTTTTTGATTTTATGGTTTTCTTAACTAACAGCATAACTTCTCCTCCCTTCCTATTCTGGCTATTCTTACTGTACATATTGTACTCCCCAAATTCCATTCTGCACCTCTTATATTTGTCACCATGTCTCTGATCTCTCAACAATCTGCTTTTGACATTTTGACCAGCACTTCAAATTCATCAAATTTACTTACTATACTTCTAGCATTGTTGGTGTACATGAAAGTATACATGCATCTGTTCTTACTCTTAGTTACCCTAAAACAGCCCATGTATTTACTTGTTCTATACTGACTCCCAGCAGGTCTTAAAATCCCCAGCAGCTTGCTGCTTATTCCAATAGAACCAGTGCAAGAATCACTTTCACCTCTGCCTGCAGCTACTGTTGATCTTTTAATCTATGAATCCCACTAGGCTAGCAGTTTTCCAACCCACCTAACACTGCCTCGATACAATCAGTAAATATTCTTGCACCCTTTCTATTTAAGTATATCCCATCCCTGTAGAACTGGTTTCTCCTGTTAATAAGTACAAACCATGCTGAAAAAAAATTCTACCACATGAGCCTTTCACAATCTCTCCAGGTCCAGATTGATTGACAAGCTCTCATCAAATATCCCTCCTATCATGTCTAGGCAGAATTACAGACAAATTTAACCCTAACTTGTGACTTTTTTCAATGTTGACCTGTACTTGTTAAGTAAATCTGCAGATCTCTTACTCTTACAGCCATTAGTTCCAAGATGTACTACAATATCACCTTTTGTGCCTTTAAAAGATTATATCAGCTCTACAACGTCATCAACTTTTGCCACTGGCAGATGTACCATGGTCCTGGTCCACCTATCCTTTTTGCATAATATATTCCCCTCCTCCCTGACAATAGTCACTGACAGAAACTAGCTCCTGTAGCACCAGTGCATTCCACCTTGGAGATTGCCTGATCCATAGTAGTAAGCTCTGGCCTTGATTTCAGTGCTCATATTAATTTCTTTGAGGGCATCTACCCTACACCTCAAATTCTCATAGACACCCATCAGAACGCTAAGTTTACGCCTATATTCTTGACCCTCTCTGCACCTAGCACACACAAAGACATACTCTTTGGCTAGATTGTGTCCTGTCCCAGATAGGTCTGCAAGCATTTGACATTTCACGCAGTTTTTTAGACTGTGATGCGTTGGAGAATCGTCCCCTTCAGTTGTCCCATGAACCACAGCACTCCCGCTACTTTGTGCTCATTGCTTTCTTGCTCTAGTCTGGGTCATTATTCCATTTAAGTATAATTTAATTAACAATGAATTTTAATAAGATTAATAAATTTTACTGATTAATTGATAATTCTATACTAAGCTGACAGATTTCCAAGATATATCAGCTACAGATTTCTAAGACAGTGCTACATATTATGCTGTCTAGTGTTATGTTAAACCTTATGCTATCTATTTTGGGATATACATTATGCTATTCCATATCAATCTGATATACTATAACAATGGCGGCAAATTACAAATGGAAAAATCTATGGACACTAAGTATTAACCTTCAAAATCACTATCTAAATTTGAATTCCAGGTAATTGAATGTATACAAAATTTGATAAACCTGACAGGCATATTATATTTAATGAATTTGATATATTGATTTGTCAAATCATTATAATTTGTTCTGTACTGTTACTTATATAGATATATCTAATATATCATGTTTCTGATTATATTCTCATGAATCTTTTTCACAGTACTTGAATTTGAATTTGTTTGACTAATTTCTTTAAATTTGAAGGGATCACTTTTATCAAATGATTTAGTCCTAACCCAGTTCTCTACAATGGTAACATCAGTATCTAAATAGGTAGTATGTATTTGACTATCATTAGTCCAGTGTCAAGGCCATTAGTATATCTGTTAATAGCCATATGGGAATCAGGTGAATACAATTATATTATCAATGAATCTGTAAAAAACTAATTAGAGCCATCTATTGTTTGAAATGTCACAAATATAGATTAGCAATGAAACAGGAAATACTTTTGCCCACTGCAGTCCCCTTGCTTTGACGAAAACCTTAGATCCATAAGCACATAGTTATTAAATAAGCACAAGACTATAATATTATATTTCCAAATATTTTTTATTACAATTTAGCAATTTATAGTATTCATTATAATTTTGGTCAAGCACTGCTTTAAGACTACTTTGTGTGATGTCAGTAAGTCAAAAGTATTAACTTTTTGTTTCATATTACTGCTATAAGATTTATATACTCGAGAGCATTGAGCTTATTTTCACTTATTCAAGCATCCTTTATGTTGTCTGAAGTAACCTTTAAAATTGATTCCAAGGATTTACTAGGGTAGAAAAGGAAAGTTTTTATTGTGGTTTTAAATCTAATCTTTTATGTATGGTGAATAGTTTCTTGAGGTGTCCCATACTCACCAGATGTGAGCCCCCGGGGTTAATGATAAGGTTGAGATTGCTGGGAGTTCAGTAAGCATTTTTTGATATTCTAGTAGGTAGATAAACAAGTTGTGTAATGTTATTAGTAATTGAAAAAGCTTCATCATCTCTACCACATTGATCATAGAGCTGAAGTTGTGTAAAATCACTAAGGAAAATTGTTTTATTGTTAGGAACATTTGGATTTTAGAAAGTTGAGTTTCAGTGAAATGAGATCAAAAAATTCTGAGTGATTTTTAGGATTTTGAGGGCATTAGAGGCAACAGATGAATTTAACAGAAAGGTAGAGAAATTTTAGGCTAAAATATTAAGAAGACTCTTACAAGGCTCTAGCAAGTAATTGGGACAGCTAAGATGACTGGTGCCTGAGGCAACTGATAATTGGATTCTGTCAGAAAAAGTAAGTAGGCGCTTGGCAGATTGTGAAATGGATTGAATTCATCATTGAAGTTTGTCATTTGAGATGAATTTCACTTAGTGATGAATGATCACAATTGAATTCATCACTGAAATTGGACATATTGGGGATTGGGAAGTTTTTTAGGTCCATTTGCAAATGAATTTGTATCATTACTCTAGCCTGTTTGTTTGTTTCGGCCAACCGGGCTAGCCGAGTGGGTAAAGTACCTGCCCGGCAACCCAAAGGTCGCGGGTTCGATTCCCGCCTCGGGCTTGGATCAAATTACTGCAAAAACCTTGGGAGGTGCAATATGGCCGCAGAAGCCGATGCTCCAACAACTACCAAATCAAAAAAAAAAAAAAAATTGTTTGTTTCATTGTTGTAGACGGGATAAAAATTAATTGGGGCAGACAAATAAGAATTGATGAAATTTTTGGATATGGTATACACTCAGCAAGAATATACCTAGCTCCTTAACATAATGTGGCCTTGGCAGTGCTTTTTGCAAATACACTGTTTGGACTACCTCCAGTCACTCAGTGGAGCAGTGGCAGAAAGATTAAACTAGATGCAGGTTTGGTACAGACATTCTCTCAGGTATGAAAAAGGGTATGCTATGTGGAAGTCTAAAATGCTGTAGAAGTAATGATTGGTGAACACTTGTGAATCAAGTGGACTGAATTTCGGTGAAGTGTGATCATTCTGCAACAGCAAAATCCTCCACTTGCACCTTTACGATGGTGGCACTGTTAGTAACCTGGGTGTAATGCTAACTTTAAGTCCTGAAATGGTGAGCCTAGTATACTGGAAATATGAACCAATGTAAGGGTGGGTAAAGGTGAGGTGCATGCACCACAGAGGAATGTCACTGCACTATGTTACTAGGAATTACTAGCCTGTATATGACTCTAATTAACCGATACAATACCACCATTTTAAGGCACGTGTAAAACTTCTGATGAATTCGGTGTGTGCAGGGGGGGAGGGGAATTTTGTCGGCCTTTCATCTTTTGAGTTTCAGTTTTCAGTTTTGTTCAGTGTCATGTGAAGTGCACAATGTCTTCTCGTAAACATTTAACTTTAAAAGATAAAGTTGAACTCATTAATGCGTAAGATTTCGATTTTTAAGATCTAGTGCTAGTTTGTGGTGTTTTAAAATTCCTTTTATTCTTGTGAAAACTTGTGAAACGGAGCGAAAACGTGTGCGTGCATTAATTCACCAAAGAGTTTTTGCTATGTTTGTGGACAATTTACAGTGAAGTTGCAATGCCGATCAATTACAGACAAGATGAAACAAGCTTATTGTTTTTATTTTGGTTGTCATGTGGGTGATCAGGATAAAAGGTGGGCACTGCATGTGTGCTGTATAACATGCTATCTAAATCTCACTGAATGGATGAAGGGGAACAATTCCAAAACGCCTTTTGCTGTTCCGATGATCTGGCGAGAACCAACATGTCACCTCGAAGATTGTTATTTCTGCCTCACAAATACTAAGGGGATTTCAAGGAAAAATAGAGTTAAAAAAAAAATACCCCAACCTTCCGTCCGCAATAAGACCACTGCCACGCACACACTGGAATTCCCTATTCCTCCACCTAGTTGTGAAGAAATCACTATTCCTGTAGAAGTGTGAGAGACACTAGAGCCTCAACATCTGCTGATCCTAATTACAATCCTGAAAATGACAAAACTCCACACTTAACTGAGAAAAGTGAACTAACATATAAGTTAGCGCTAGATCATCATGTCTATATGTAGCCAACTACTAAGTAGTTGAGAAATGGCATTGTTTAAGTATATCTCATATTGTGAATACTTCCACAAGTTACCAATGTATTGCACAGTCTTGAATAAATAATGCTTCACCAATGGAGAAGACTACTGTTACTTAATTCTTGGCAGATACCACCACCCAGACAGCACTGTTTTGGCACTTGTTGACTACTCATTGGTGGGCTGGCAAATTGGACTTAATGATTTGGTTAGGAATTTAAATCTTTCAAAGCACCAGGCTGGACTATTAGTATCTAGGTTTCAACAGTGGAATTTGCTGGAAAAAACCACAAGGATTTCTGTTTAGAAACCAAAATGAAAAGTGGGTTATTATTAAGTGGAAGGTTCTTTTAGTATCTGCAAAAATGTAAGTCGATAGAAGGATGAACTAGGGTTTGAACACAATCCTGAAGAATGGAGATTATTCATTGATTCTTCTAAACTCAGTTTAAAAGCTTTCAAATACAGATATATACAGTTATACCCAGATATTTATTAACAAATAAAGTACAAATAAAATAAAATATAAGTACAAAAACCAGTAGCTTTCGGAACACATGTCCCTTTATCAACTGATAAGTTAATATAAAATTTGAATGCACTACAAGCAAAGTGTGGCACGTTAATCATGCGTCATTGTTGTAGTACGGACGTGTGCTGCCTTACGCCAGTGATCATCCATCAATAAAACGGTTGTCTCTAGGATGGGATGCAGACGCATGCCTTTCTGGCGATTTAATGCCTTAGGGTTGTTTATTATGTTTAGTGACTCTAGCCATAGGCGGTGGCAAAAGTGTCGCGCGTGGTCCACTATCTCAAAGTCGCGCTTGGGGTCAAGATCGTGGTTGGTAGCCCAAAAATGTTCTGCGAGCACGGACTGGTCAGTTTCAGCAAGCCGGATTGCTCTGTCGTGTTCCGTGAGGCGATCCTGGAGACGTCTCGATGTCTCACCTACGTAGCAACTGTTACAGGCCTTACAGGTGATACGGTACACTACATTGCTGCGTAAGACAGGTGTGACAGGGGTCTTCACACTGGAGACAAGTGAACGTAGGTTCCTACCGGGTAATTGTACACATTTGATGTTGTAACTTCTAAGGATCTTCGAGATACGTCCTGACACTCCTGGATAGTACGGAATGTAGGCGGACGATATGCCGACTTGCTTCGGAGGTCTTGGGTTGAATGTAAGTTCTTCTGCCTGTAACAAGCATCTGTTTAGTACATGGGATGGATAACCGCATCTGGTTAGGTCCGCCTTCACACGGGAGATCTCGTTACGTCTAATTGTGTCGGTGCTGGAATGGCTCCAGGCCCTGGAGAATAGGGTGCGGGCAGTGCTATTGAGATGGCTTGGAGCGTGGCCGGACCCGTAGTTGGTGAATTGACCGCACCACGTGGGTTTGCGGTATACTGAGGTCTCTAGACGTGGGCCTACGCGATGCACTAGTACGTCCAGAAACGGGAGCGAACCGTTCACCTCTGATTCTACGGTAAACTTGATGAAATTGGATAGGGAGTTGAGGTGTTCTAGTAGTACCGTTTCAGAACCACGTGGTATTATGGTAAAAATATCATCGACGTATCTACACCACGTTGTAATAGGTGTAGGTGGGTTCTGGCGTATCTGCTCCTCTAGATCTTCCATGGCGATGTTAGCTACTACGGAACTGACAGGGGCACCCATAGCAGTGCCATGTACTTGTTTGTAGAGTGAGTCTTCAAAGGTGAAGATGCTGCTAGAGAGGCATAGGTTGAGGGCGGTACAGATGTCATCAGTGGATAGTGACGTCCTGGATTGGAGGCTTAAGTCGCTCTCAAGGAGCCTTCTGGCGCAGTGCACGGCCTGTTGGACGGGAATCGAGGTGAATAAAGAGACCACGTCAAATGATGCCATGACAGAGTTGTCAGGAATTGAAATGTCCTTAATGATGTTAATGAATTCACTGCTGGTTTTTTAACGGTGTGAGATGTATTACCTATAAGAGGCGAGAGGAGGCTCGCGATGTGTTTGGACAGTTCATACGTTGGGGCACTGCAGCAAGACACTATAGGTCTGAGAGGAATACCCGGTTTATGGCTTTGGTAATCCGTAGAATTGCGGTAGTTGGAAGCCAGTAGCACGTAGAAGGTGGTGAGTCGCGGTCGGGATCTTCTTATCTTTAAGCCATGCGTGGACAAGTTTATTAACATTTGCTTCCAGACGTTTCAAGACTTTAACGGGAGGATCAGGTAGAGGTTCATATACGTTAGGATCGAGTAATAGGGCCAAGGCTTTCTCTCGGTAGGCTGATCGGTCCAGCACAACAGTCCGGCGCCCTTTATCCGCAGGAAGTACAACGATGGAGTTGTCTTTTCTTATAGATGACAGGGTGGCACGCTGGCGGTGGTTGAGGTTTGAGTACGTTTTTCGAGTGTTGCGGAGGATTGCGGCAGTCTTGAATCGGATCTCGTTGGCAGTATCTTCGGGAAGGTTGGTAATACTGGCTTCTATACCCATAGCGAGCTGTGTGATGGGAGGTTTCGATGGTATAACGGCGAATTTATACTGCCAACGAGATCCGATTCAAGACTGCCGCAATCCTCCGCAACACTCGAAAAACGTACTCAAACCTCAACCACCGCCAGCGTGCCGCCCTGTCATCTATAAGAAAAGACAACTCCATCGTTGTACTTCCTGCAGATAAAGGGCGCCGGACTGTTGTGCTGGACCGATCAGCCTACCGAGAGAAAGCCTTGGCCCTATTACTCGATCCTAACGTATATGAACCTCTACCTGATCCTCCCGTTAAAGTCTTGAAACGTCTGGAAGCAAATGTTAATAAACTTGTCCACGCATGGCTTAAAGATAAGAAGATCCCGACCGCGACTCACCATCTTCTACGTGCTACTGGCTGCCAACTACCGCAATTCTACGGATTACCAAAGATCCATAAACCGGGTATTCCTCTCAGACCTATAGTGTCTTGCTGCAGTGCCCCAACGTATGAACTGTCCAAACACATCGTGAGCCTCCTCTCGCCTCTTATAGGTAATACATCTCACACCGTTAAAAAACCAGCAGTGAATTCATTAACATCATTAAGGACATTTCAATTCCTGACATCTCTGTCATGGCATCATTTGACGTGGTCTCTTTATTCACCTCGATTCCCGTCCAACAGGCCGTGCACTGCGCCAGAAGGCTCCTTGAGAGCGACTTAAGCCTCCAATCCAGGACGTCACTATCCACTGATGACATCTGTACCGCCCTCAACCTATGCCTCTCTAGCAGCATCTTCACCTTTGAAGACTCACTCTACAAACAAGTACATGGCACTGCTATGGGTGCCCCTGTCAGTTCCGTAGTAGCTAACATCGCAATGGAAGATCTAGAGGAGCAGATACACCAGAACCCACCTACACCTATTACAACGTGGTGTAGATACGTCGACGATATTTTTACCATAATACCACGTGGTTCTGAAACGGTACTACTAGAACACCTCAACTCCCTATCCAATTTCATCAAGTTTACCGTAGAATCAGAGGTGAACGGTTCGCTCCCGTTTCTGGACGTACTAGTGCATCGCGTAGGCCCACGTCTAGAGACCTCAGTATACCGCAAACCCATGTGGTGCGGTCAATTCACCAACTACGGGTCCGGCCACGCTCCAAGCCATCTCAATAGCACTGCCCGCACCCTATTCTCCAGGGCCTGGAGCCATTCCAGCACCGACACAATTAGACGTAACGAGATCTCCCGTGTGAAGGCGGACCTAACCAGATGCGGTTATCCATCCCATGTACTAAACAGATGCTTGTTACAGGCAGAAGAACTTGCATTCAACCCAAGACCTCCGAAGCAAGTCGGCATATCGTCCGCCTACATTCCGTACTATCCAGGAGTGTCAGGACGTATCTCGAAGATCCTTAGAAGTTACAACATCAAATGTGTACAATTACCCGGTAGGAACCTACGTTCACTTGTCTCCAGTGTGAAGACCCCTGTCACACCTGTCTTACGCAGCAATGTAGTGTACCGTATCACCTGTAAGGCCTGTAACAGTTGCTACGTTGGTGAGACATCGAGACGTCTCCAGGATCGCCTCACGGAACACGACAGAGCAATCCGGCTTGCTGAAACTGAACAGTCCGTGCTCGCAGAACATTTTTGGGCTACCAACCACGATCTTGACCCCAAGCGCGACTTTGAGATAGTGGACCACGCACGACACTTTTGCCACCGCCTATGGCTAGAGTCACTAAACATAATAAACAACCCTAAGGCATTAAATCGCCAGAAAGGCATGCATCTGCATCCCATCCTAGAGACAACCGTTTTATTGATGGATGATCACTGGCGTAAGGCAGCACACGTCCGTGCTACAACAATGACGCATGATTAACGTGCCACACTTTGCTTGTAGTGTATTCAAATTTTATATTAACTTATCAGTTGATAAAGGGACACGTGTTCCGAAAGCTACTGGTTTTTGTACTTATATTTTATTTTATTTGTACTTTATTTGTTAATATCTGTATCTGGGTATAACTGTATATATCTGTATTTGAAACTATGGACCCCAGTACTCCAGGCCCATTTGTCACAGTTTAAAAGCTGTTTTGCTACACAGTGGTAATCTGAAACCATCAGTCCCAGTGGCTCATTTAGTGACTATGAAAGAAACCTATGATAGCATGTCATTGCTATTAAATGGCTTAAGCTATAAGAAATATTGTTGGAAAATCTGTGGTGGTTTAAAAGTAGTTGCTTTGCTGCTTGTACTACAGGATGATTTTACTAAGTATTGTTGTTTCCTGTGTTTATGGGATAGTCAAGCGGTAGAACATCATTATATTGTGAAAGAATGGTCCATCGGAGAATAATACATTCCTGGGAACTCATGTTGTGGAAAGGTTGAAATAAAATAGCTTAATATTAATTGAGCCATGGCCCTAAAGGATATAAGAAGTGGGTGAGCTTGGAGTGAACCGTTACAAAGTAGCCTTGCTGAAAATGGAGATAGATGGAAAAAACTTCTAAGTAGTTCTCTACCTTTGGTTGATGAAGACCAACATTCTTGCCAATGAGAAATTACAATTTGGTAACAGCATGATTTTTTTTCTTTAGGAGATGCTTCAAAATCAATTAAAATGCCATCAAATTGATAAGAATGGTCTTGTCGACTTTTGAGCCCTCTGTATACTAAAAGAAGATCAAGGGGAAGGGTACCATCAAGAATTTGGAGTGTGGGAGTGTCGAACATGCAACAGTCACTAACAGGGACAAGAAGAAAAGTACTCTGAATAGAATTAAGCTTTGATTGAACGGTAAGGAGCCTGGCACAGTGAAACCAGGTTCTGGCCACATAAGTAACAATAGGAAGAAAAACAGCTTTGTACATAAGATGAAGGGTGCCACAGCCAGGAGAGAAACCATACTAATTAACAGCAAGGTGTGGAAAGGTGTGTTCAAAAGTGTGGAAAGCCTATCGGATAACAGTCTTTCAAACACCTTCCCCAAGGCAGGCAACAGAGCAATAAGCACAAGGTGAAGGAGGTTGGTTTGCCAGTCTTTTGTAATATCTTTAATCTATATAACCCAATATTTTGGGTTATATATACAGTGGATTCTGGTTATTTGGGCCACTGGTTAATCGGGGCAGCCACTTATTTGGGGCAAATCTTAAAAAAACAGAAACCAATCGAGAAAATAGCCAGGGTTTACTTCGCTTAATTGGGACAGCATGCTGTTTAATCGGGGCAAGAGACTGCAGCACTGGAGATTACCCTACAATTGTCTCCGACGGTACCACGTGGTTCGGTCAAAATTTTGGAGGTCACAACCATAAAACAATAAAAACAATTAGCAGTCACCTGTTTATTGGGCTTTTCTGTTAGTGAAATCTATCATAAATGGACAGTAAACTCGATCTTACTGAATTTGCGATAATACCGACAGCTGGAATTCTGTGGGTTGTTATGGTGAAATGTGTTTACACTTCCATGGAATCTTCAATCATATAAAAAAAATTAATTTTCAGATCTCTTCATTTCTATTTTTAAAGCTTTTGTAACTCATTACTCCATTCTCACTTGCGCGTATTGTGTTACTTGCAATTTGTGTGTGCCATGTTCTTTTTTATTGATTGCTTATCTTTTTACTGTTTTAAATTTTAACTCCCACCCACAAATGTCAGTAAACAGAAATGTCAACTAGTTCGTATGTACATATTACAGTACGTATTAATTATTCCGATTATCACGTATATTCTTCCGATTTTCACATATTTTTTAATTGGTAAGGTAATAAAGGGTAAATTTCTGCTTAATAGATCTTTGCTTTTATAGCCTGTGGATAATATTCCTCCTATTTTTGCTAATTAGAATCGCTGTTTAATAGAATTAAAATTCAATTCACAAATGTGATCGCAATGACCGGCGCTTACTGCACATCGTATAGTGAACAGTACTTTACTATGTTGAGTTCATCGTAACATGATTTGATTGTACAGTGAACCAATTGTAAAGGGGGGGGTTACATTGTATTTTTAACTATTTACGTGAAACTTCGGTTAATTGGGGCAGCCGCTTAATCGGACCAAAATGCACTAGTCCCGATGTGTCCCAAATAACCGGAATGGACTGTATATTAATTAAAATAATTGGATTTAAAGAGAAAAATCGAACCATAAATTCTCCTTTTATAGGAGAATAAATGTCCAGATTCATTGTAATCTGGACATTTATTGTGTTTGATTTTTTGAACTGCAGGCTTGATCTCTTCAACTGAAAACTGATCTAAAGCCATTTCAGGAGAATAAGTCGAGATACGATGTTACATGAAAAAAAGATACCACACATTTGACTCGGTCCCTCATGAGAGGTTATTCTATAAGCTTGAACAGGTTGGTATTACTGGTAAGATTCTAAGATGGATTGCTGGATGGCTGCAGGGCTGAAGGCAGAGGGTTGTGATTAATGGATATTCTTCAGATTGGTGTAATATCAGGAGTGGGTCCCTCAAGGATTAGTTCTCGGACCACTTTTGTTTCTTGTTTTCGTAAATGACACCGATGAAGGGGTAGAAGGCGAAATTTGTAGATGGCGTAAAAATTGGCAGAGAAATTAATGATCAGTGCCAAGCAGTGCTCCTTCAGGATGACTTGAACAGACTTCAAAAATGGTCAAAGAAGTGGCTGCTATATTTTAATGATGATAAATGCAAGGTCTTACACTTGGTGGGGTTGAATTAAAAACAGTGGAAGAGAAAAGGGATCTGGGAGTTACAATATGGGCAGATATGAAGTTTATTGAACAGTGTAAACAGGCAGCCAGGAAAGCCCATGGTGCCCTGTTGATTTATTGAACGCTATCTGTATAGATAGGGAGGTCATAATCCCACTGTATAAAAAAAGATGTCCTTGTTTATACTCCAACATGACCACCAGGTCAGCAGCGGAATTTACAATAAATCACCAATACAAACAAGGCAATTGTAAGACCACATTTGAAATACTGTGTCCAAGTATGGAGATCTCATCTGAAAAAAAGACATTGAGCTTCTTAAAAGGCAACACAAATGGTGAGATCGGCAAAAGGACGGCCATATAAGGAAAAACTGATTATGCAGGCTACAGAGCTTGGCAACCAGGCACATCGGTGGTGACCTGATTGAGGTTTACAAGGCTCTGAGAGGGATTAGTAAAATGAATAAACAGAATTCTCACTGTTATAAAGAATTCCAGAACTAGATGTCATAAATTCAAATTACAGTGGTTGTGGCTTAGATTAGATTGTAGGAAGTTTTCGTTTAACTAGCAAGTTGTTGATCGCTGGAACAAGTTGCTCTTGCAGGTAGTTGAACCTGACAGTAATAAAATCAAAGGTTAACTGGATGCTTAACTGAATGAGGAGGGAAGCATATAATTTTTTTTTTTTTATCTACTTTTTTGGTTTTTTTTTTGGCAATGCGGCAAAAGCTTGTGGAATCCTTGCACTATATGGCAAATACTATTACTAATATTGGGTATTAAGCTGTGTGATCACAAGGTGCTCTAGAGCATCCACAGATTGATCATCAGAAGGGAAAAGGGAGTCAAGAATAAGCTTTACTGTATCATGTTATGCAGCAGATTCCATATTGGTAGAGATTACAGTATACTAAATAACAGGGTCCTTGTTATTTAGCATACTAGGTTCCTCCAAGGATCCTTGGTCCACGCCACGATTCTTGTTACCTGAATTTGAAACAAATTTTTGCCACGAAGATATTTCACTTATAGTAATAGCCTTTACATAATCCTTTTTTAGATCATAATAGATGTCCTTCAATCTTTGAACTTTATGAAGAGACCAGGTAGCTCTATGTCGTTTATAGAGTTCTCATGCATGATGAACAGTAAGCCAGGCAAATGAAAGTTTCAGAGTTCACTAGCAGTTGATTTTGGAACGATGTAATTTAAATTTTAGAAATTAAGCTAGCAGTTTTAATTAGACCTATCTGAACAGCAGAAGCCAATTCAGTAGGCAGATAATTCATCAAAAAACTGAGTGATAGTAACTAAATTAGTTGCAAGAACTCTAGAAAATTTGTTCCAGTCCAGATTGGTCTTTGAATGAAATAGTGGCATAGTGTTTGGGTTGGGGGCTCCACAGGTGGTTTCCCACAACTACGCCATTGTTTCTCTTGTGCAGTAACAGAACTCTGTAAAAGCCAGAGGCGTGAGTTGTTTGTTATTTGGTTTTTAGGAGCATTAGCAACTAAGGCCATATTGCTCCGGGGATATGCGGTGGTCATTCCCTGACCTTTTTGCATCCTCTGTATTTGGTGGTCATGGGCTCGAACCCTGGTCTAATCAAGAAAAGCGTGCTACGCACTGCTGCTCCTGCCCACTTGGCTACGGAGGCGCCAGCATGAGTTGTATGTTGTTTTATGTAAATGTAGTGTTGGGTTATGTTGTTCGTCTGTCTTTTAGTTGCAGGACCCGTAGTGGAACCCCACGTTGCCCACCATTACCTCTGGAAGGTAATTCATACTGTCCCGTCTTGTCCTGCTGGTCTCTACCAGAGTCACCTGAGCTTTCTGACAGTGTCAAAAAAAAAAAGTTGAATGTGGGTTCAGTCAATAAGGGGAAATGGATATCCACAATGTGAGAAGGGGGGAGGGAAGTTGTGATAAAAGAGTGCCGGGCAGGGGAGGCCGGCATAATCACTGTTGTTACTTGCTAGTGAATAACTTTGCAGTTGTCTACTTCACTTGGTTGTTAGTCCAATTCATAGTGAATTGTCATTGAGTTGTCTACGTCAGTTTGTCCTGTTCACGTAGTTATGTGATGAGCCAGTAGAAAGAGAAGACTCTTAAATTATAAAATACTTTAAAATACACTAAAATAATATAAATAAAAATATAGCCAAGGAAATTCTGTAAGGTTACAAAGCTTAAATAAAATTAGTGTAAATAAAAAACAGATTGGAATACCTTATGCCACTCACCAATAACCCAATAAAACAGAAAAGCACTTTTGTTTTATTTGTCACTAGTGTGTTGCATATTACTAAGAGGCATTTTACTTATCCCTCAAGTCCTTTTCCCTTATCTATGTTTTTTGTTTATTTTAGTTTTTGTTATACAGCAGACTCTCGATTAACCAGGAAGCGGATTAACTGGGACATTTCAAGATTCCAAATAAAAAAAATCAACCAGAAATCATAAAATTCAAGTAATAACTAGGATAGGTATAAGCAGATGTTTTGCAGCAAAGCTGTAAACAAGGGACAAGAACTGACATTATAAGTTGGCATTGGGAGATTTGTGTGCCTACTATCTTGCAACCTCCGCTGTCTTCACACCTGTCCCTCAAAAAAAAAGAGACCAAATGTTTAGTTTGTTTTAGTTGTGTCTGTTGTACCACAAAAGACAACTTTTGTTTCGTTATGTCAGGAATGTTGGAATTTTTTTCTGTTTAGAAATCGCGAAAATGATGGGAAAAATGCAAGAGTTTTGCTTTCAATTAAACAAAAACTTGAAATTATTGAAAAGTTTGAAAATGGTGCATCCGATAAATCTCTAATGAACCATAATAATGTTTGTGACCAAACCATACGCGACATTGTAAAAAATAAAGGGAAGCTATTCGATTCAAAATCACCATCGTAAAAAATAAATGCGTGTCCAATACACGCTACTCGCGTATTGGACACGCAAGTTGTGCGTGGTAAGTTTTTTTTTTTCTTTTTATCTATCGCCGTACTTTTTATATAGGTTGCTGAACATTTCTTGATAGAGTAAGTCCCCGACTTATGTAGCTTCGGACTTACATTATGCTATTTATATTTTTTTTATGACTGAAGATTTCAGTTAAAGGGGACACACATTTCACCATAATAATGTAAAAACCCACAGAATTCCAGCTATCAGTATCATTGCAAATGCAAGAAGGTTGAGTTTACTACCCGTTTATAATGGATTGCACTAACAGAAAAGCCCGTCCGGAATGTGCAAATTGTTTTTATTGTTTTATGGCAGTGACTGCCAGAAATGTGCTTTAGTAAAATGTGAGCTTGCGTGAGGTGATAATAGTGAGTTTTCGCCTTAACCTTGTGAAGTTCTTTTCAGAAAATTAAATTTTGACCGTTATCATGGTGCCAACTAAGAGAATAAGTGACAGCGGTACTAGTAAATCTACCAAGAAAAGGAAAGCGATCAATTTGGATCAGAAAATTAAAATAATAAGGATATATGAAAATGGCCAAACATTAACAAGTATCGCGTGGAATTCAGATTTGTCAGTGGCAACAGTGGACACAATAAAGGAGAAAGACAGAATATGAGAAGCGGTAAAGCGATCGGCATCATTGAAGTTAACTATAATAACGAGTTACATAAAACTCAACTACATAAGAATTCCTGGAACGTATCTCTTATGATGTCAGGTATTTACTATATTTTTGGATTAACCGGGAAATCAATTATCTGGTTTTTTTTTTTTTTTTTTTTTTACCATCTATCCCAGAAAATTGAGAGTCTACTGTATTTATTCTTTGTTTATAAGTTCTTTTATGCAAAGCATTTTATAAGTATTAATCTTTATTGTTTTCAGATGTCAGATGATTTAAAAAGCCAGAGATCTGCTACTTTATATTGTCATAGTTTATATGTGACAGTTAAAAATTTTGTTTGCCGTATTGGAGAAGATGCTGATCTTCTTATGACATTATATGATGCTGCAAAAGGGAAATTCATCAGGTAATTTTTTTTGTGTGCTTAACTCTAATGAGAGAAGTTTTCCTTATTTTTACCCTGGTATTTGTTGCTATTTGAATACTTTGAGTCCACTGAAATTGTGTAAGTCTTTTCCCCCCAGGCTGCTTCTGTATCCTGTCTTATTCTATCTAACAAACAAACTTGTATGCTATATAAAGCACTTTATTATGATAATTAGGATACTTTCCTTGCTTACTTCCATGATGTCTACAAACAGTTCATTGTGGCCTCATCCAGTGAGCACCCTTGCATGTAGTACAGTTTGTATAATCACTGTCCCTCCCATACAACAAGTAGAAAATATGTCTGTTCGAGTCCGATCAATGACAAAAGGAATTTTTGTGAGCCTTTTTCACAATGGGACTGAGTTAATTGGTCTCAGGTGCAGGTAGCATGGTTTTTTCTCTTAGAAACTCGGGGTTTCTCTTCCAGAAAATCAGCAAATTGACAACTGAATGCACAATATATAGACAATATATATGCACCTTATGGGGTAATATGGCCGTGTATGGCATATGGTATTCAAAATGGCCATTGGTTGTAGGGTTTTAGGTGCTGATGCACCTAAAAACCCTATAATGACCACCCAACCAACCATCCACTGAGCATATGAATGAAGTGACTTAATTACTTTTTCTGGCTGATCTTTTATATGCAATTAGATTCCTTCTATTTGAGATATTTTTTGCCTTTTTATTCTTCTCTGTCATGTTTATCAGTTTTCCCCATCATTGGAGTTGATTTATATGTTCCAGCAGTTCTCTAATTTTCTCTAGCTCATGCTTGACTCAGGCATTTCTACTAATAGTGAATTTCTTTGTACCACAGAATCATAAAAGAAAATGCTGAGGATTTCAAGAGCTAAATATTTCTGGTAATTTTTAAATCTTGTGTAATGTTACGAAATATCATTAAGCAGAGAGTTTACACTACTGAGTAAGCAGTGATTACCTACAATACTACACATTGGAAAACACAGTTTTGTTTTATTCATTTAAAAATAAATATGTTAAAAAATTTCATGCAAATTAAAACTTCTACAAGGCGTATTCAATAAATTATCTACCTAAGGTACTTCCCATAGTTATATTTCAATGATTCATGATTTGTCACATTCCTACATATCTCAGCTTGAATCATACTAATTTTGATTCCACTATGTCTTAGATTGTGCTGCTGTAACAGAAAGAAGGAAGACATCTGTTTCAAATTATCGATTTGCTGAAATTGGAGCATCATTCAGTCATTAAGTTTCTCACCAAAGAAGGAGATTTGCCAAAGGCCATTCATGAAAAGATAGTGGCTGTGTATGGCAACACTGCACCTTAAGAGTAACAGGTGAATTTCTGGTCAAACAATTCAAGTGGGTTGGAGAGTTTATCGAAAAGGAAGGCCTGTGACAGCAACCAATCCAGAAATGTGCCAAGCTGTAGAAACCCTTTTGCTGAATGACAGATATTTAAAGGTGTCCCAAATCTCTAGAGAATATCACATATCAGAGGGAACAATTAAAACCGTCCTCCATGAACATTTTGGGATAACTAGTGCAAGGGGTTCCCCAGAAGCAGTTCAGCATATGGTGTTGTGAGGAGAATTTAGAGCTTTATGGAAGGGATTTTGAAACTTCAATCTCCAGAATTTTACGGGTGATGAAACATGTTGAATGCAACGTGATGAAACATGTTGAATGCAACGTGATGAATCAGAGACGTGGTGTTACACAGATATAAGCAGTGCAGAATTGGAATTTGAGGAGTATAATGTGTACAGGAAGGATAGGAAGGGAGGAGCAGTTATGCTGTTAGTTAAGAAACACATAAAATCTAAGGAAGTGAATCCAATTGATATTGCTGAACAATGCAGTGTTGAGTCTGTTTGGTGTCAAGTAAGCACTTACAAAGGAAAAATGAGAGCAGGTGTGTGTGTGTTATAGGCTTAATGAATCTGATGAGTATAATGAGCAATTATGCACAGAAATAGAGTGGGCCAGTAAATCAGAATGTCTTATAATGGGGGATTTTAACTTTTCAGATATTGACTGGAACTTTTGGGTTGGTCACTCGCACACTAGCAAGACTTTTGTGGATTTATTGAATGACTATTTTCCACAGCAACATGTTTGAGAGGCAACCAGAGGGAGAATACTCTTGATCTGATAATCAGCAGTGATAATTCGTGCATTAAGAATCTGCAGGTAAAGGAACACTGGGTTGACAGCGATTGTAATTACTGATGTGGAAATTGCTTAAAGATGTAACTACCATCAAGGCTAAAGGGAAGGGCTTTTTCTTTCGTAAAGGTGACTACACTGGTCTCAGACAGTTTTAAATACAGGTGACCCCCGCTTAACGCTGAACATGCGTTCCGGAAAAACAGAGCGCTAAGTGAATCCGCGCTAAGCGAGCGCCGAATTCCCATAAGGTAACATGTGTATTTGTGAGTTGCGGTCGGTGCCATAGGATATTTCTTAATCAACAATAAGCGGTAGTGAAAAGATACACAAATGTCGGTCAAAATATTTAATATTCAAATATTTGTACTTATAAAATATTCTACATTACCTACATATATAATTATATGGTAACTACTTATGTATCAAAATTAAACTTAAAATTCCAATTAAAATCATGAATTTAATTGATCTAAATTGATTTAATTTAATTATGAAAAATGTGTCGATTTTGGGTTGAACTTTGGCCCTCTTCCAAACAAACTAAAAGGGGTATTAATTTTAAATCTCTCGCAGCGTTACCACCAACAAAGTCAATCGATCCTTCGCCGCTTTGAAACCTGGCATGTTTTATCTTCTTTCAATATGAAACTTCTTGTAGGCAATCGTTTCCACAAAAGTCCTGCTTCATCTATGTTAAAAACTTGTTGAGAAGTATAACACATAATACCCCTCTTCAATAATTTTAACAAGTTCTTTTTTGAAACTTTCGGCTCCTTGATCTGCACTTGCGGCTTCTCCCTGGATTTTAAATCTATTCAACCAGCCCTTACTAGTTTTAAATGGTTCCACTTTTTTTTTTTTTTTTTTAGGTGAGTTTTCTTCAGATCATCATATAGGCTAATCTCTCTCTCTCTCTCTCTCTCTCTTTTATTATTTATAATATTTAACTTAACTGAATTCTGCATTGGATATTATCTTCAATAAAATTAGTTAAAGTCTTTCCATTTCAATCGTAATAGCCGGCCTAGCCCTTGTTGCTTGGAGTGGAACAGCTATCTTTCCCACTGCTAAAATTAATTCTTTATTTTTTTTTTTATAATTGTTCTTACAGTTAAACTAGCAAGTCCTAAATTATGGCACACATCTGCTTGTCTTTGACTGGAATCGATTCGCTTCAAAACATCTAATTTAATTTTCAAATTCAGTAGTATTTTTCTTACATTTATAGTCTTTGTACTGCGCCCAGACGTTGTTGCTTTTTTATTCTTATTGGCCATTATTAACTCTTCGAAAATGTAACTGCATTGGTTGCATTAATTATGATACAATGTTCAAGTAAACTGTCCGTTATGCACAATGTCTAATACTGTACTGAGTAATGACTAGACCTCGGATAAATGCATATAACGCAAATATTACATGCAATATACTTGATCATTTTTTAAAATGTTGATCTCGGAACTACGTAACAAGTCACTGTACTGCAATTAAATTAGCGCGCGAGAGAATTTCACTGAGCGTGGGAATATTTCTCAAGTTTGTGTGGGAAACGTTTTAACCATATTTTTTATATTCATTTTCAAGCTATCGACTCCATCAAATGAAACAATTTCGTTAAATATGCCAAAAATGCAATCTGTAAAAGAGCGTTATAGTGATCTGTGACAGCGTTATAGTCAGATAGTGGTTATAATATAAGAACAGCGTTATAGCGAATCAGTGTAAAGCGAACCGCGTTATAACGGGGGCCTGCTGTACTGTACAATGGGATCAACTGATGATGTTACCAATGTTGAATTCTAAATGGGAAGCCGTCAGGGACTTAATTTTGGAGGCTACTAGGTTTTTCATTCCACCTAAGAAATACTGTTCAAGGTTTAGGCCTAAATGGATGTCAGATGAATTAATGAGGCTCGTGGCAGAGATAAAGAATGTATGGGATGCATATAAAGTATCAGGTGACACAGAAGCCTATGGCAGGTATAAACTAGTCTGTAATCAAGTCACAAAGGAGGTTAGGCAGATTCCGAGAAATCTTTGGCAGAGGATGCAAAGAAAAACAGCAAAGAGTTCTTTACTTATGTAAAAACTAGAAGGAAAGGGATGTATCAGATTGGACCACTTAACATAGATAGGTTGACTATTGTTGATAGTAGATAGCTGATAAACTGAATGAGTATTTTGCATTTACATTCACACATGAGGAGTCATTCAATGAGGGAAGTGCCAGAAGTTTATCAAATGCTAACTGCAAATTGCAGCATCTGGAGAGCTAAGTGATTTTGAAATAACTGAGAGCAAAGTGGAGGAGAAATCATTGAAGTTAAACATAAGGAAGGCATGTGGGGTGGACAGGATCTATCCAGTTATATTAAAGGAGGCAGCAAAGGAAGTAAGTAAACCCTTAGCCATAATTATGAGAGCTTCCTTGGACTCACGGGAGGGCCCCATGGAGGTATGCAAATATATCACCAATTCACAAAGGGGATTAAAAACGGGTTTGTTAAAGGGTGGTCTTGTCTGACCAATTTTATTGGATACTATGATTTGGTCACAGAGGAACTGAATGCCAAAAATAAATTTGAGAAAATATACTTGGATTTCAGGAAAGCTTTTGGTACTGTTGCACATGGAAGACTGCTTTACAAATTAGAGAGGTATGGCCTTGAGGGTAAGTTGCTACAATGGATAAAGAATGG
Organism: Mastigoproctus giganteus; assembly: GCF_048544385.1. NCBI lineage: Eukaryota > Metazoa > Arthropoda > Arachnida > Uropygi > Thelyphonidae > Mastigoproctus > Mastigoproctus giganteus. Next base: position 114,627,204 of record NC_143579.1, read on the forward strand.
TTGAGTGGCAGACGACAGAGAGTGGTAATCAGTGGACACTGCGCTTCATGGACAAATGTTGTTAATGGAGTTCCCCAGGGTTTGGTGTTGTGCCCATTGTTGTTTTGTAACAAGGAAAATGTCAACCGAAGTTTAACATTGACAAATGCAAAGTACTGCATATGGGTAGTGATAACCGAAGAGAAATGTACCAACTCTGTGGTACTACACTCAGGGAAGTGAGAAGTGAAAAAGACCTGTGTCTAATTGTGCAGTCAAATGTGAAGTTCGCTAGTGCAGATGGGCTGCCAGGGCAGGTCATGGAGTCTTGTCAATGATATAGAGGAATTTTGCTAGCAGGGACAGGGAGGTGATTATCCCATGATATAAGGCAATGGTTAGGCCACACCTAGAGTACTGTGTACAGGTCTGGAGGCCTCATTTTAGAAAGGATGTGGAGTTGCTAGAACGAGTACAAGGAAGAGCAACAAGATTGGTGAGGGTAACGAAGGGGTGCTCTTACCAAGAAAGGCTTAAGTTCTGCAAATTGCAGCATCTGGAGAGTATTTACCAACGAGGTGATCTGATTCAGGTGTATAGGGCCTTGAATGGGTTGAGCAAAACTGAATGCTGATGGGATTCTTCCTGTTGCTCAGACTAAGAACCTGCAGGGGCACAGTTTCAAATTGGGGAAAGATAGTTGTAGAATAGATGTGTGGAAATTTGCGTTTAGCCAGCAGGTAGTTGATTGGTGGAACAGGCTTCCATCTTTTGTTGTGGAAGCCAATAGCCTAAATAAATTTAAGGCTGAGCTGGACAGGCATTTGGAACGAATGGAGTGGGTGAAATGGGAGCGTGTTTTTTTTGGCTGATGCTGCATAATCTTGTTTTCTTGCATCGTATACATCTATTAATGCTAATGCGTTCATCGCTGGGATCCTGAGACCAAGCAAGTATCAATGCAGTAGAAGCACAAGGGTTCTCTCCCACCTAAAGAATTTCAAACACAACCTTCAGCTGGCAAGATTATGGCCACCATTTTTTGGGCTGCTGAGGGAATTTTGCACATTCACTATTTGGAACACAAGCAGACGGTCACTGTGGAGTCATATGCATTTCTACTGTAAAACCTATGGGAATGTCATAAAGGAAAAATGCTGTGTACAACTTTCCATAGGTGTACTGCTTTTTCAGGACAACACACCAGTGAAAACATCACGTACTGTTGCTGCTGATTTGAGAGACTGTGACTTTACAGAACTTACCCATCCACCTTTTAGTTCGGATATGGCCCTCAGTGACTATTTCCTGTTTCAACACCTCAAGAAAAATGTATGTGGACATCGCTTTGCTGATGATAATGAACTGAAGTCTATTATGTCTGTGTTCTTTGATGGACAGGACAAAGAATTTTATTTGCTTGGTATTTCTTCATTGCCAATAAAATCGAAAAGCGTATTGGAGTTCAGGGCAGTTACGCTGAAAAATAAAAAAAAAGATTTTTTAATGTATCTCATTTCCTTCATAGGTAGGTAGATAATTTATTGAATGCCCCTCATATTACTTTACTATACCTGATTAAAAGTGTCTTTACACTCAACTGTTGGCACAAGAATCACTGATTTATACATTCCCTGTCATGGGGAGTGTGAGACCAGATTAGCTTTGTAATTATGCAAAACAGTAAATGAATGTTATTTATTTTATCCAAGATATCATAAACAAAAAAAAAAAAAAAAAAAGCACAGTATTGATAAAGTAATCACAAAGTTTCTTTCTACAGTGTTAATCAGAGTAACAAAATATTCGATGAAACAATATCATTACCTGCTCCCTGCCAATTTGCTATGTGTATTTATATAAAAATGTTTAATTTTAATGAATATCATAGAAATAAAATAGTCTTTACAACAAAATTTTTGGCTGGTTTGAAAAGTGGCTTTTCTGAAGTCTTACGTGAGTAATTATGGAAGTGACAAGTGTTTATTTATGCAGATTGTGTATTTTTTTGAAATGTGCCTATATGGTGAAAAACTGGCAATATTTATGTTCAAGTTTTGTTCCTGCAGAAGTGTCATTAAACAGTTTGATTGGCAAGGACAATGATGCCATTTCTGTTCTGGAAGTGACCGTGGACAGCATTCCATGTGAAATATTGGAGGAGAGGAACAATGGACTTGTTGACAATGTTGCAGACAATGAACAAGAGAGTGACATTAATGTTAGAAATACTCTCTTGGACACAGCCAGTACATCGTGAAGCCTTTGCCATTTCTTAATAACACAGAAAGACATTTAAGACAGCATTTTGGAGAATTTTAACATTGTTCAGAAATTTATGGAGTTTATGGAGAAATCATTGTTGAAACAGTGTGGACAGTGTTCAAAAATTAAATTCTTTTTTAAGAAGTGAGCTATTATTTGTGAGCTATTATTTACTATGAATTTTAAAAATTCATAGTAAATTTTTTTTTCATTATAATTATTTTGTAATACGTAAATTTTGTTCTTACATTTTTATTGCCTTTGCTCTACCAGAATTTCATTGTAACAAATATATTTTGGTTGCCTGCACAATTTTGTTATACTGAAATTTATTTGATTTTCCATCAGGGAATTTGCCTCAGTTTCCTGATAACTGTAGATAAACAACTTAAATTACTTAAAATCAGTCCCATCTCAGATACTAGTACTGAAAATACCATCATCATATTCCACCAAACTTTTTACACTATATATTTCCTCTGAAATAGCCATCGATAACAGCTAGCTCCTGTGGGACCAGCACATTCTGCCTTGGTCATTACCACTGTGTTGCCTGATGATCAAGTGCAAGCTCTGACATTGATGTGGGCAGCTGACAACTTGATGGCCACCCAGTTAAAATCCTTTGAGGGCTCACCCTGTTCTTCAAGCTGTCATATCAGCTTATAACAACTCTCAGTTGGGACCTAACTTCCTCACACTCTTTACATCACGCACTCACAAAGACATCTCCTTTGGCAATATCATGTCCCATTCCTGAAAGCTCCCAGTAATACTTGATATGAAGAATATTTAACCAGGTGAAGAAAAGCAAGTTCTGATCTTCTGTTTTCTAGTGAAGGTTTGGAAAAGACTTTGAGTGAAATCTTGATAGCAGTGTCATTGTTATAAACGAAACTTTGACTCACCATTTCTGAGTGGCAAGTCAATTTCTTAAGAGGTAAATACTGCAACAATATTTTTCTTGAAGCAATCAAAATTACTTGATGCCTAAAGCCAATCTATACAGAAATCTGCAGATGAAAAATTCCAAGGTAAGCTAATGTTTGAAAGCATTCTGTACTGGAGAACAATTCTCTGGTTGTTTATTAATATAAAATGCATATATTGTCTGTGAAATTTAATTTATAGTGCACTGTTGAACTAAAAAAAAAAAAAAATCTATTTTTCTCCTGATTTCTGCAAAAATTTCCCATTTCAAAACCGATGTCCAGCTTTTTGAAAGCAGATGCTTCAAAACATTATAAGAGAAAGGCAATGCATTCTGAAGGAATTCACACTATGAGATGTTACATTAACAATGCCTAATGTACAAACTTTATTTTGTCCTAAAATTCAACAATGTAGTAATAATGCAATTGCACTGAACAGTGTCATAGATTTTTTTAAAAATTTTACATAGTTAATTTGTGCTTTCTGCCCTAAAGCTTTATTAGATTTTTTGTTAAATTACTTTTAAGTGTGGTAATATAATAATTAATGTATTGAATCAAAACAAAATGAGAAATCCTAGTAGGTGATAAATTCTCAGGTCTTTCCCAGGTTTCAAACTTCTGAGTTACAAACAGCATCCACAAATAAACAGACTTTGAGTATTTAATTATTTTTCTGTTGATCAAATTCAATTGGATAAAGTTTGATGTATCAGTGTTGATTACAAAAAGATAATCAAAATGTGAAAACAATAAATCTTTCAAAAACATCTATGAGAAGAATGTGCATATTTATTGAATCCATGGGAGAAGTAAAACAAGTAACGTGAAACTTTAAATAAACACAGCTTGTCTAGTATCGCACTGTTTTTCGAGTAAAAACCCACACAGTTTCAAAGATAGTGGTGGGTATCTTGACAGATTCTCACATGTGATTTCTGTACACAAACCATAAAATAATCACTTCGGAAACTTTTGTAGTAAAAGTTCGGCTATATTTAGGAAGGTAGAAAAATTTCAATTTTTAATCATTGCTAATGGCTAAAAAGGCTTTAGCGCAGAAAGTCTCAGGCTACAGAAAATTCACTACGTGAACAAGTTAGTGCAGAGCATCATTTTAATTCATAATAAATCACTGATGTAGGTGAAATAGCATCGTTTTTGTTACATATCATATTGTGAATGCCACCACAATAAGTTGCGTGTTATTGTGCTACCTCAAATAAGCAATGCTTCCCCAGCAGAGAAGACTAATGTAGTTAATGGTATCTGCCAAGAATAAGTAACATTAGTCTTCTCTGCTGGGGAAGCATTGCGTATTTGGCATTGTGCAATAACAGGCAACTCATTGAGAAGTGTTCACAATATGAGATGTAACAAAAATTATTCCATTTCTCCTACTTCAGTGAATTATTACAAAATAAAAAATGATGCCTTGCACTAACTTGTTCATCATTGTTAATGGTTTACACAGGCATGTTATTTTTGAGGGCCACCTCTCAGGTTACTGCCAGGTTAAAACTTCACATAAAGTAATAATTAGACACTGGATTCTTGGACTGAATATTCTTATATGAGTCATTGTTTTGACACTTATATCAGTTAATTGTTCTGTGCTTCATATTGTTATAATTCGATATGATTGATTGTTTAGCAGTGTCTGATTAGATTAATACTGTATTTTTTTTATTAGTTTCATTTTTCTGAACATAAAAGTATTAATTATGCTGTGTTAATCGGTAAAATAAAATGCATTTTAGAACTTGGACAACTGTTGTTTTGTAAGTGTTTAGTAACCTGTTCATTTGATAACACTGTCTCAATATGATTCACCCCCATTCCCTTCCTTTTATGTATTGACTTGGTAGTAAAAATTCTGTTATTGCAACTTTACTTTAGCTTTATTCTCATTAGTATTTAATACTTTTTTGTGGTCTGTTGTCCCTACCTCAGATATATAAGTAAGCTCTGGTTTCTACCTCAAATATAAAAGTGTTTTTTTTCTGAAGACTAGCTTTAGTAGTCATTTGTTTTCTCAATTTGAAATACAGTAAAAGCTCAATATTGCATGGATGTAGGAGATTAAGTTCAATATTGCATGGATGCAGGAGATTAAGTACATATATGTATCTTGTGCAAATGACACCAGTGTCATTTGCACAAGATGTCTGCTATTTTGTGAAAAGACAGCAGACTCTGCAAAACCAGTCATTTGAGTTGGGTGGGTATAGTGTTGTATTATGTGATTCATTGTTTGATTTAACAGAAAAAAAGGTGATAGAGGAGGGAATACATACAGTAAATTGGGTAAAAAATGGATGAGAAGGCAATCCATAGGAATATGGAAGAAAGAGGAAGAAAAAGTCATCTGCACCTCTGTCAATCCTTGGGGGGGGGTCTGCAATATAAAGTTCCCACCTTGAGCATTCACTCACAGTTGGCAAGGGAATCCCACTCAGACAAGGAAAGTGTTCCGTGCAGAATGTTAGGACAGAGGTTCCAAGAAAATATTTCCTCATGGATAATAAAGGGTCTGCAAGTAATTTCACCCTAGTCCACTGCTGGTGCATAAAATATCCCACTCTGATACAGAGCTTAATGTTTATAGTGAACACAAGAGGAAGGATGCTCTAGAGAGAGGAAAGGGGGAAGTGGGGGGGGGAGAGAGAGAGAGAGAGAGAGAGAGAGAGAGAGAGAGAGAGAGAGAGAGAGAGAGTGCTATAACATAACTTCACATAAAGTAATAATTAGACACTGGATTCTTGGACTGAATATTCTTATATGAGTCATTGTTTTGACACATATCAGTTAATTGTTCTGTGCTTCATATTGTTATAATTCGATATGATTGATTGTTTAGCAGTGTCTGATTAGATTAATACTGTATTTTTTTTATTAGTTTCATTTTTCTGAACATAAAAGTATTAATTATGCTGTGTTAATCGGTAAAATAAAATGCATTTTAGAACTTGGACAACTGTTGTTTTGTAAGTGTTTAGTAACCTGTTCATTTGATAACACTGTCTCAATATGATTCACCCCCATTCCCTTCCTTTTATGTATTGACTTGGTAGTAAAAATTCTGTTATTGCAACTTTACTTTAGCTTTATTCTCATTAGTATTTAATACTTTTTTGTGGTCTGTTGTCCCTACCTCAGATATATAAGTAAGCTCTGGTTTCTACCTCAAATATAAAAGTGTTTTTTTTCTGAAGACTAGCTTTAGTAGTCATTTGTTTTCTCAATTTGAAATACAGTAAAAGCTCAATATTGCATGGATGTAGGAGATTAAGTTCAATATTGCATGGATGCAGGAGATTAAGTACATATATGTATCTTGTGCAAATGACACCAGTGTCATTTGCACAAGATGTCTGCTATTTTGTGAAAAGACAGCAGACTCTGCAAAACCAGTCATTTGAGTTGGGTGGGTATAGTGTTGTATTATGTGATTCATTGTTTGATTTAACAGAAAAAAAGGTGATAGAGGAGGGAATACATACAGTAAATTGGGTAAAAAATGGATGAGAAGGCAATCCATAGGAATATGGAAGAAAGAGGAAGAAAAAGTCATCTGCACCTCTGTCAATCCTTGGGGGGGGGGTCTGCAATATAAAGTTCCCACCTTGAGCATTCACTCACAGTTGGCAAGGGAATCCCACTCAGACAAGGAAAGTGTTCCGTGCAGAATGTTAGGACAGAGGTTCCAAGAAAATATTTCCTCATGGATAATAAAGGGTCTGCAAGTAATTTCACCCTAGTCCACTGCTGGTGCATAAAATATCCCACTCTGATACAGAGCTTAATGTTTATAGTGAACACAAGAGGAAGGATGCTCTAGAGAGAGGAAAGGGGGAAGTGGGGGGGAGAGAGAGAGAGAGAGAGAGAGAGAGAGAGAGAGAGAGAGAGAGAGAGAGAGAGAATAGTGCTATAAGGAGGTTAGCAGCTGGGTCCTGCAGATCCAAGGGAGAATAGAAAGAGTAGCCCATGAGGGGAATGGGGAGGGGGATAGTCTAGAAAGTCAGTGGCTAGCCTGGGATGAATGCACAATGATATTGTTACTAGAATGGTCCTCAAAAGCATTTCCTCCTTGTCTGCGAGAGGAGACCAGATGGATAGGGAAAGAAATATCATCCTAAGCAGGGGTCTATGGCAGTGTTTCCTTTTTTTTTTCATAAGGTGGTAGATGACTTTCATCAACCGGTGAAATACCACCACTTTGCTTATTGGAGGCTTGAAGTGGCGAAACCCATGTTTAGTCTCTAGAGCAAAGTTTCCGGCAGCCCCCTCCCCCCATACTTCTCCTTCATCCCATTCATGGTACTAAGTACTATAGGTTTTGATACCTTTCGTGTTTGGGGTTTTCATAAAATAAAATACAGACCACTTGAGGCAGAAGCCACAGACCAAACCTTCTATTCATGTGGATATAGTAATAGTAATCGTGGCATGTGATGCAAGAAAGCAAGCATATGAGGTTATGGAGCACAGCCAAAAAAAAAAAAAAAAAATTCACACAACACTTCCATCTAAATGTTTGTCCAGTTCCTCCTTAAATTTATTTACCCTATCAACTTCCACAATGACAGATGGAAGTTTGTTCCAGTAATTAACCACCGACTGGCTAAAGGCAAATTTCCGCACATCTATTCTACAGCTGTCTTTCCTCAATTTGAATTTATGCCCCCTTAGGTTTGTAATCTGAACAAGTGGAAGAATCCCATCAGAATTCAGCATGCTCAACCCATTCAAGGCTTATACACTTCAATCAGATCACCTTGCAGGTGCCTGTTCTCCAGCTGCTGCAATTTTCAGTGGCTGGAGACCTCACTAATCTTGTGGCCCTTCTCTGTAAACGCTCAAACAAATCTACATCCTTCCTAAAACGAGGCCTCCAGACCTGCACACAGTACTCAAGGCGTGACATGACCATTGCCATATACACACGGACAATCACCTCCTTTTCCCTCCAAGCAAAATTCCTGTATATCATTGATAAAACCCCATGACCTGCTCTAGCAGCGTGTCTGCATTTCTCAGAAAACTACATATCTGAGACGATCCCAACCATGCACCAACACGCTTGATCTTTTTTTCTCACAAACAACCCTTCTAAGTACTTGCCACCTGGGAGTCTAATGAAACTGATATTCGGGAGACATTCAAGTCAAGTGGACCCAATTTTGGCAAAGGCCAGACGGTCTGTGACAGCCAAATCGTCTGCTTGGACCTTCTTGATGGTGGGACTGTTAGTAATCCTGGGTATAACCTTCATGCAGAAGCACATGGTGGGTGACCACCCAGGTGTGAATCAACGTAGTCAGGGGTCGAGGTGTGGCACCTACACCACATGGAAGAATGCCGCCCCTCTGTGTTACCAGGCAATACTAGGTGGTAGATGACTCTCATCAACCGGTGCAATACCACCATTTTGCTTATTGGAGGTTTGAATTGGTAGAACCCATGTTTAGTCTACAGAGCTAAGTTCTGGTCAACCCTTCCCCCATCTCCTCCGTCATGCAGTATGACTGATGACTTTTGAGGTTATGATGAACATCATGGCAAGATCCCATCTTCCTTACATTTCTAGGGTACAGTTCTAAAAGGGTGTTCGCCGGCCAGCCACTAGTTAGTACACCAGCCCGAACCTCTTGGTAACTCTTTAGGAGGTTTCCGGATTAGCTAGTGCTACCTCTGCTCTACCAGATAGTGATTGGAGGGAGTCCGAGTAGTGTGTATGCGGGGGACATTGTCGAGGCCACATTATGTCAAGGATCGGGGTATATTTTTACCATGTGTACGCCATATCCAAAAATTTCAATACTTCATACAGCATATTCCCCTCCCCACTTTTTCTCACTATTGAATACACCATGAATTGCCAAAGTAATAGAATAAGCTTATCTGCTAAAAGATCTAAACCTCCCAATCACTTCCTAGTTCATTTCACAAATATACGTGGTCTCAATTCTAATCTCAACGATGGCCATTTCCACTTGCAGTCTGCCAAATCCCATGTACTTTTGCTGACAGAATTTCAGTTATCAGTTGATTCAACTACTGCTCATCTCAGTTGCCTAAACTATTCGCTGTATGATTCCTTTCGCCTCAAAGGTGGTATTTGTGCATATGTCCATTCCGATATTCCCTGTCAGAGACTTGGTAATTTTGAATGTCCTCTTTTTGATCTTCTCTGGCTTAAAATCTCTCTACCTCATTCTGTAAAATTCATCTGTTGTCTCTACTGTTCTCCCAACTCTGCTAATCACTTGGAGCAGTTTGACTTCCTCTCTTTGCAACTTGACTTTCACCATTCCAACTTTCTTAACAGTGAGGCAATTTTCCTTGGTGATTTTAATGTTCACAACTCCAGCTGGCTTCCGTTTTCTAGTCACACTGACCCAGCCAGTCGAGATGGTGAGGCTTTTGCAATTACTAATGACCTTGCACAGATTATTCATTTACTTACAAGAATACCAGACAATCCCAACCATGCAGCCAACACGCTTAATCTTTTTTTCTCACAATCAACCCTTCTAAGTACACCGTCGAAGTGAGTGGTCCTTGTGGCACCTCAGATCCCAACTTGGTGATTGTCTCTTCTCCAATGGAGCCTTTATCTCCTGGCTCTTCCCAACCTCATATTGTTTGGCATTACAAGAATGCAAAATGGGATGACCTGCGAGATTTCTTTTCTTCATTTCCGTGGTTGGATTACTGTTTCAAAACTTTTTTTTTTTTTTTTAAGTAAACCCCAACACGAGAGGTATTAGAACCTATAGTAATTAGTACCGTGCTTGGGTTGGAGGTTGAGAAGACGAAAGAAGATATTTGTTGACATTAAACTTGAACTTCTGTAGACTGTAATTTTCAGGAAATACGTATGAAGGAAGGTTGTTCCAGAAAACGAGGAAGATGAAAAGTTGGTTCTGTGAGTTTGAAGTTGGACAATAAATGGATGTTGCCTGGTGGCGCCATGTGTTCGGACTGTTTTGAAAGAGAGAGAGTGGGAATTATAGAAGCCAATTCAGAAGAACAGTGCCCATGCACTGTTCTTCTGCATGCACTAACCGGCAGACACTGCCGGTCAGTGCCACAATACAATATACAAAGAGAAGAAAACACCCTGGGATAAGTTTGTTAAGAACTCCCAAGTTTCTGACCTTTGGGGAATTGCCTATCAAATTATTAAAGGAAAAAATACACTCTTTAGCATTAGCATTAGCATTTTGAAATTGAAAGTGTCTGCAATTCTGCCCAGACACGATAGGAGGGAGTATATGATGAGAGCCTTGTCGATCAATTCGGCCCTGGAAAGATTGTGCAAGGCTCAAGGGGTAGAATTTTTTTCAGCCTGGACTGTACTTGTTAACAGGAGAGATTGCTTCTACAGGGATGGGATACACTTAAATAGAAAGGGTTCAAGAATATTTGCTGATGTTATCGAGGCAGTGTTAGGTGGGTCGGAAAACTGCTAGCTTGGGGGGAGACAAAGACCAATAGATTGACAATAGTCACTGGCAGAGGTGAAAGAGATTCTTGCACTGCTTCTATTAGAATGAGCAGAAGCCTGAAAAACAAGATGCATGATATTTCAGAGACTGCTGGGAGCCATTGCGGTACAAGTAAACACATGGGTTGTGTTAGGGTAGCTAAGAATAGAAACAGGTGCAGGTATACTTGCGTGTACACCAATGCTAGGAGTTTAGTAAATAAATTTGATGAATTTGAGGTATTGCTCAAAACATCAAAGGCAGATATTGTTGGGATATCAGAGACGTGGTGTCACACAGATATAAGGGATGCAGAATTGGAATTTGGGGAATACGTCTACAGAAAGGATAGACAGGATAGGAAGGGGGGAGGGGTTATGCTATTAGTTAAGAAATACATAAAATCCAAGGAAGTGAAGCCAGTCGACATCGCTGGACAGTGCAGTGTTGAGTCAGTTTGGTGTGGCATAAGCATTGGGAGAACAAAATTGAGAGTAGGAGTGTGCTATAGGCCTAATGACTCTGATGAGTATAATAAGGAACTGTACAGGGAAATAGAGTGGGCCAGTAAATCAGAGAGTCTTATAATGGGAGATTTTAATTTCCCAGATATTGACTGGAATTTGGGGGCTGGTCACTCACACACTAGCAAGGCTTTTGTGGATTTATTGGATGATTGTTTTCTACATCAGCATGTTCGGGAGGCAACTAGAGGGAGTAATACTCTTGATTTGATTATCAGCAGTGATTCTTCAGCATTAAGAATCTGCAGATAAATGAACCACTAGGTGGCAGTGATCACAGTGTGCTGAAGTGGGACTTATTCAAAGAGGTAACTACCATTAGGGGTAAAGGGAAGGGTTATTGCTTCCGTAAAGGCGACTACGATGGACTGAGATAGTATTTAAATTCTATACAGTGGGACCGACTGATGATGTTACCAACAGCAAATTCAAAATGGGAAGCATTCAAAGAACTTATCTTGGAAGCTACTAGGCTTTACATACCAACTAAGAAATATTGTTCAAGGTTTAGGCCAAAATGGATGTCAGATGAACTAATGAGGCATATGGCAGAGAAGAAAAATGCATGGGATACTTACAAATTAACACATGACACAGAAGCCTATGATAGATACAAGTTGATATGCAACCAAGTTACAAAGGAGGTTAGGCAGGCGAAGGCAGATTACGAGAAATCCTTGGCAAGAGATGCAAAGAAAAACAGCAAAGAGTTCTTTACTTTTGTAAACTCTAGAAGGAAGAGGATGAATCAGATTGGTCCACTTGATATTGATGGGTCAACTGTTGATGATCCTACTCAGGTAGCTAACAAGCTAAATGAATATTTTGCATTGGCATTCACACATGAGGAGTTATTCAGCGAGGGTAATGCCAGAGGTGTATTCAACTCTAGCAGTAAGCTACAGAATCTTGAAATAACTGGGAGTAAAGTGGAGGAGAAACTGTTGAAGATAAACACAAGAAAGGCACACGGGGTGGATGGGATCTATCCAGTTATATTGAAGGAGGCAGCAAAGGAAGTAAGCAAACCCTTAGCCATAATTATGAGAGCTTCCTTGGACTCAGGGGAGGTACCCATAGACTGGAGATGTGCAAATGTGACCCCAATTCACAAAGGAGGATCAAAGGCTGACACAAGTAATTATAGACCTGTGAGCTTAACTTCTGTTCCAGGAAAATTAATGGAGGCACTGGTTAAAGAAGCACTGCAGGATCATTTAGACAAGACTCCAGTTATAGCTCGGACACAGCATGGTTTTGTTAAGGGGAAGTCTTGCCTGACCAATTTGATCGGATACTATGATGCAGTCACAAAAGAACTGGATGCAGGGAATAGCTTTGATATTATATACTTGGATCTTAGAAAGGCTTTTGATACTGTTGCACATGGAAGACTGTTACACAAATTGGAGCAGTGTGACATTGGAGGCAAATTGCTGCTATGGATAAAGGGGTGGTTGAGGGGGAGAAGACAGAGAGTGGTAATCAATGGATACTGCTCATCGTGGACTAATGTTATTAGTGGAGTCCCTCAGGGCTCAGTGTTGGGTCCATTATTGTTTTCTGTATTTATAAATGATATTGATGATGGTATATCAAGCTTAATGTCCAAGTTTGCAGACGATACAAAGGTAGGCAGGATTGTCAAGGACACTACTGACACTATGCTGCTGCAACAGGATCTGGAAAGGTTGAGCAGATGGGCTGAGAGGTGGCAAATGAAGTTTAATGTTTACAAATCTAAAGTACTACACATGGGAAACAGCAACCCCAGAGCAACGTATCAACTCTGTGGTACTTCATTGACAGTGGTAGAGAATGAAAGGGACTTGGGGGTGGTTGTGCAGGCAGATATGAAGTTCTCTGAGCAGTGCAGACGGGCTGCAAGAGTAGCTCATGGAGTATTGTCATTGATATATAGGAATTTTTCCAGCAGGGATAAGGAGGTGATTATTCCCTTGTATAAGCCAATGGTCAGGCCACACCTAGAGTACTGTATACAGGTCTGGAGGCCTCATTTCAAGAAGGATGTAGAGCTGCTGGAACGAGTACAGAGAAGGGCAACAAGATTAGTGAATGGAACAAAGGGGTGCTCTTACGAAGAAAGGCTTAAGTTTTGCAAATTACAGTGTCTGGATACTAGGCACCAGCGAGGTGATCTGATAGAGGTGTATAAAGCCTTGAATGGTTTGAGCATGCTCAATGCTGATGGGATTCTTCCTCTAGCTCAGAATAATCACCTGAGAGGGCATAAATTCAAATTGAGGAAAGACAGATGTTGGATAGACGTGCGGAAAAATTGCCTTTAGCCAGCGGGTGGTTGGTTGGTGGAACAGACTTCCATCCCCTGTAGTCGAAGTTGATAGCCTAAATAAGTTTAAGGCTCAGCTGGACAGGTATTTTGAACGAACAGAGGTGTGAAGTGGAAGTGGGTTTTTTTTTGGCTGATGCTGCATAAACTTGCTTTCTTGCATCAAATGCCTATGCTAATGGAAGTATCTGTAGAAGAGACACGCAGCAGAAACAGTACGTCTATGAGACAGCGAGTGGAGAGACTTTGTTAGAGATAAATCAATAATTAACCTAACTGCCCTCTTCTGAATGGAATCAAGAAGGCTGAGAGAGGTGTTGGAGGCACCACCCCAGATGTGGGAACAATATTCTGTGGCAGGGCAGATTTGAGATTTATACAGAGTGAGCAGCTCTTTGGAATAAAAGTAACGCCGATAGCGAAAGAGAAAACCAAGTTTTTTAGATGCAGAGAAAGCAATATTTGTAATGTGCTTGTGCCAAGAGAGATTAGAAGTCAGGGTAATCCCCAAAAGAGATATATCACTTTGCCTAGAAATTGGAGTGTCACTAAAGATAAGCATAGGAGCAGAAGAATCCTTTTTGCGAGATATAAGACAAGACTGAGTTTTAGAAGGGTTGAAATCAACTAAGTTGCCTTTGCCCCATTGAAGAATTACCTGAAGATCGGCATTTAAGGAATTAGTAGCAGATTTTCGACAAGTTGAAGCTGATTGAGCAGGACAAGGTTTCTCAAAATGGAAAGTGGAATGCAATGTGCTATCATCAGCAAAACTATGGATAGGATTTCCAGTCAATGGAAGAAGGTCATTGATATACAAAAGGAAAAGAGTGGGGGAAAGAACTGAATCTCAGGGGACACCGGCATTAGTGGAGAAGTTAGAAGACAGAGAGCCATCTACCATCACCCTCAGTGAGCGATCAGAGAGAAAACTGGATAACCAATTACTAAAAACAGTTGGCAAACCATAAGATGGAAGCTTGTTTAGAAGGCCTTTATGCCAAACACGATCGAAAGCCTTTGTGATGTCAAGAGCAACTACTTGTGTTTCACCAAACTTTCCACTGAATTATTCCATAAATGGGTAACATAAACCAGAGTATCACCAGTGGATCGACACTGATGGAATCCATACTGGCGATCGTTGATCAGTAGAAGGTTTCTAAGTAGTTTAAGAGTTGGCGGTTAATTGATTTCTCCATTATTTTAGAAAGAGTAGAAGTAATTGGATGGGAGAGATTTGTCACCCTTTTTAGGAACTGGCTGGATATGAACAAATTTCCAAGCAGAAGGAAAAACACCTTAGGAATAAGAAAGTGAAAAAAGGCGGCAAAGAATAGGAGTAAGTTCAGGAGCACAGGTTTTGAGAACAAGTGGGGAAATACCATCGGGACCTGGAGCTTTCTTAGCATCAAGGTTCGTCAAAATCCTTCTGACATCCTTTTGACGGAAGATTCTGATGTCAACGTGTGCTCAGATCATGTCAGTGAAATTATTCTTGTAGGAATGGAATCCTTTATCCCACATTCCACTTTAAAATATCGTCCTTTATCTAAACCTTGGTTTTCCAATAAATGTGCTAAGGCTGTTCAAGAGAAGAACGTTGCATATCGTAATTGGCTTGTTTCTAATTCTTTAGTTTCATTTTCTGCCTACACCAAAGCTCGCAACAATTGTAAAGAAGTTATTAATCAGTCCAAACTAGATTTTGAACAGGCTAAGAGTAGAAAACTTGGTTCTTGCCCTAATGGTAGCCGAGCATTCTGGTCTCTTGCTAAAGCTATTGGCCGCAACTTTTTCCTATCTCTGCTCCCACCTGTGTCAAAACTAGATGGTTCTGTTGTCACTTCAGCCATGAATAAAGCTGACCTGCTAGCACCCCATTTTTGTTCCAACTCATGTATTAATGATTTTGGTAACACACCTCCCACCATTCCCAACATGCTCCATTCAGTGCCTCCTGTGGTCTTCTGTCAAAAGGATGTCAGAAGGATTTTGACAAATCTTGATGCTAAGAAAGCTCCAGGCCCTGATGGTATTTCTCCACTTGTTCTCAAAACCTGTGCTCCTGAACTTACTCCTGTTCTTTGTGAACTTTTTTCACTTTCTTATTCCAAAGGTGTTTTTCCTTCTGCTTGGAAATTTGCTCATATCCAGCCAGTTCCTAAAAATGGTGACAAATCCCCCTATTGTCCCATTGTAATTACTTCTACTCTTTCTAAAGTAATGGAGAAATCAATTAACCACCAACTCTTAAACTACCTAGAAACTGTCCATCTGATCAAAGATCGCCAGTATGGATTCCGTCAATGTCGATCCACTTGTGATATTCTGGCTTATGTTACTCCTTTATGTACACATTCAATGGAAAAGTTTGGCGAAACACAAGCAGTTGCTCTTGACATCTCAAAGTCTTTCATTCGTGTTTGGCATAAAGGCCTTCTAAACAAGCTTCTATCTTATATTTTGCTAACTGTTGTTTGTAATTGGTTATCCAGTTTTCTCTCTGATCTCTCACTGAGCTTGATGGTAGATGGCTCTCTCTCTTCTAACTTCTCCTCTAATGCTGGTGTCCCACAAGGTTCAGTTCTTTCCCCACTCTTTTTCTCTTGTATATTAATGACCTTCTTCCATTGACTGGAAATCCTATCCATAGTTTGAATTCATGACAGTGCTGGTGATAACACATTGCATTCCACTTTCCATTCTGAGAAACCTTGCCCTGCTCAATCAGATTGGCACCTCCGTAGCCAGGTGGGCAGGAGAAGCCGTGTGTAGCACATGCATCTTGTCCGGGGTTCAAGCCAGTGCCCACCAAATATGGAGGATGTGGAAAGGTCAGCAATTGAATCCCTCATATCCCGGGTGCAATATGGCCTTACTTGCTAATGCTTCTAAAAAAAAAAAAAAGCCAAACCAAACATCAATCAGCTTCAAATTCTTAAATGCCAATCTTCAGAGAATTCTCCAGTGGAGCAAAGACAATTTAGTTGATTTCAATCCTCCGAAACCCAGTCTTGTCTTATATCTCGCAATAAAGGATTCTTCTGTGACACTCCGATTTCTAGGCATAATGATATATCTCTTTTTGGGATTACCCTGACTTCTAATCTCTCTTGGCACAAGCACATTACAAATATTGCTTCTTCTGCCTCTAAAAAACTTTTTTTTCTCTTTTGCTCTCAGAATTACTTTTCTTCCAAACAGCTGTTCAATCTCTACAAATTGTAAATCCTCCCTTCCATTGAATACTGTTTCCACTTTAGGGGTGGTGCCCCAAAACCTCTCTTAGGCTTCTAGATCCACACAGAAGAGGGCAGTTAGGTTAATTAAAGACTCCTCTCTAACAGAGTCTCTCCACTCGCTGTCTCATAGACTTACTGTTTCTGCTGAATGCCTTTTCTACAGATACTTCCATGGGCACTGTTCTTGTGAATCGGCTTCTTTAATTCCCGCTCTCTGTTTCAAAACAGTCCAACACGTGCTGTCACCAGCCAACATCCATTTACTGTCCAACTTCAAACTGACAGAACCAACTTTCCATCTTCCTCATTTATTCATTCAACTGCCGTTTTCTGGAACAACTTTCCTTCATATGCATTTCCTGAAAATTACAGTCTACAGGGTTTGCTTACTTCCTTTGCCGCTTCTTTTCATATAACTGGACAGATTCCATCCACCTCAGGTGCCTTTCTTATATTTAACTTCAATTTCTCCTCCACTTTGCTCTCAGTTATTACAAAATCATTAAGCACCCTACTACAATTTGTTAACCTACTGGCATTTTCAATCCTTAATAACTCCTCATCTGTGAATGTAGATGCAAAATACTCATTCAATTTGTTTGCTCTCAGAGCAGGAACATCAACAGTCGAAACATCGATATCAAGTGGACCAATCTGATTTATCCATTTCCTTTTAGAGTTTATATAAGTAAAAGAAATCCTTGCTGTTTTTCTTAGCATCCTTTGCCAAAGATTTCTCGTAATCTGCTTTCCCTTGCCTAACCTCCTCAGTGACTTGATTACAGACTAGTTTATATCTGCTGTAGGCACCTCCGTAGCCAGGTGGGCAGGAGCAGCAGTGCTTAGCACACGCTTCTTGATTAGACCGGGGTTCAAGCCCATGCCCACCAAATACGGAGGATGCGGAAAGGTCAGGGAATAACCACTGCATATTCATGGAGAAATATGGCCTTAGTTGCTAATGCTCCTAAAAAAAACCAAAACAACAACAAAACAAACAAACAATATCTGCCATAGGCTTCTGTGTCTCCTGATAATTTATATGCATCCCATTCGTTTTTCTTCTCTGCCATGTGTCTCATCAGTTCATTTGAGAACCATTTGGGCCTAAACCTTGAACAATGTTTCTTAATAGTTATGAAACATTTAGTAGCACTTTCTGTTCCACGATTAATTCCATAAATGCTTCCCACTTAGAATTTGCTGTTGGTAATATCATCAATTTATCCCACTGTACAGAATTTAAAAACTGTCTGAGATCACTGTAGTCACCTTTACCCCTGATGGTAATTATATCTTTAAGTAAATCCCACATCAGTACACTGTGATCACTCCCACCTAGTGGTTCCTTTATCTGCCAATTCTTAATACACGAATGATCACTGCTGATAACCGGATAAAGAATGTTACCCTCTCTATTTGCCTCTCGAACATGCTGCAGCAGAAAACAATCATCTAATAAAACCACAAAAGTCTTACTAGTGTGCGAGTGACCAATCCACAAGTTCCAGTCAATATCTGGGAAGTTAAAATCTCCCATTATAAGACATTCTAGTTTATTAGCCCACTCTATTTCTCTGTACAATTGTTCATTGTACTCATTCGCATCATTAGGCCTATAACACTCTCCTACTCTTATTTTTGCTTTCACAGTGCTTATGTGACACCAAACTGACTCAACAGTGCACTCTCTATCTATCTATATCAACTGGATGCACCCCTCCTCCTTTCATATCCTGTCTATCCTTTCTGTACACATTGTACTCCCCAAATTCCAATTCTGCATTCCTGATATCCCAACAATATCTGCCTTTGATGTCTTGACCAACACATCAAATTCATCAAATTTATTTACTATACTCCTAGCATTGGTATACATGCAACTAACCTTATTCTTAGTTACCCTAACACATCCCATATGGGATGTGTTAGGGTAACCCAACTGTAACCCTCCTGTTTCACGATAACTGCCATCAGTTCCTGAAACTCCCAGCACCCCTCGCTCCAGGCTACTGCTTATTCTAATAGAAGTAGTGCAAGAATCTACTTCTATTAGAATCACCTCTGACTGTGGCTACTTTTAACCTTTTAGTCTGTGAATCCCCCCAATCTAGCAGTTTTCTGGTGGACTCACAGATATTTAGGATCGAAACCATTAGTGGTGAAATTGATATAAAAAATTAAAAAATATATTAAACTGTGCATTCAGATATTATATTCAGTAACTGTTTCTTAATATCTGAATTCAGATATTATATTCAGATGGAGTGCAATAGCACACGCTCTTTGAGTAGACCGGGGTTCAAGCCCCTGACTGCTGAATACGGTCGATCTGCCAACCCGCACTGGACCAGCGTGGCAGATTATGGTCCATTTCCCTTAACATGAATTGTTGAGGAGGCTTCCATCCTGCAGTGGGTTGATAATGGCTGCACTTTACTTTTTTATATTCAGTAACTGTTTCTTAAATACAACAATATGTACTCATACTTTACTCATAAATGTAGTATACAATAGGTTGTTGTAGGCATTCTCGTATCCCCGATCATTGTTAATGGGATTGTTTCCTTCCACAGAAAAAGCTGCTTTACTGTTTAGTTCTGGACCACAGGCTGGGGAAACCTTGACCCAGGGTCTGCAGATGAATCCCACCCTTAGCCATTGCCATGGTCCACAATAATAAGCATATGAATGATGCTGGATAGTGTTTATCATCTGGGCTGTAAAAGAAGAGATCCAAAGGTAAGTGGGAGGCGTATCCCACAAAAGAAGAAATGAAAATAGTCTAGAGCAGTGTTTCCCATTCTGTGGTCCATGAGTGTTGACAGTAAGATAGGGCTTTTTTATTTATTTATTACTTATTTTTTATTTTATTTATTTATTTATTTTTTGGTTAGGCATCAATCCCACTAACAGTAATGGGAAATACAGGTATGCCTGTAGCAACCTAATGTATATTACATTGTATTTAAAAATAAAAAAATAGTTATTAATATACAGGTCGAACATCACTAAAAAAAAAAAAAAAAAAATTTTTTTTTTTTTACTTGGGTACTTTATTTCTTGACAAGCCGTGTCGGCCACATACGTGTGATGCTATTACAGCATATACATGAAGGTTGTTTGTGATTAGTTTATTTCAGCGCTCACCGCACGTGCAATAAAACTAATTATGATAAAATAAACTCTCAAACATCGGAGCGCCTCTGTAGCCATGTGGGCAGGAGCAGCAGTGCGTAGCACACGCTCCTTGATTAGACCAGGGTTTGAGCACGTGACCACCAAATACGGAGGATGTGGAAAGGTGAGGGAATGACCACCGCATATCCCCAGAGCAATATGGCCTTAGTTGCTAATGCTCCTAAAAACCAAATAACAACAACAACTCTCAAACATCGCAAAAAATTTGTCAGTATTGTTAGAGATTTTGTGAAAACAAGTTCGTTAGCACGCTGTTTTATCCATCATATTGTGTTGTATTTTTCGCAAGTTTGTATAAGTGTGTTGTAAAAAAAAAAATCTAAAAAAGGAATCGATAAAACAAAATTACTAAGATAAGAGGAACTGAGAGAAATTTCTGGAATTTACAATTAAGCAGATTTAAACTTCTCCCAGACACACCACTGTCGAGTCTTTTCAGAAGTTCAACTTTATCTGTTATGGACAATGTATGGTGTTTGCACTTTACACCACAAGAGGCACTTACTTTATGCATTGGAACCATGGCTGGGGCTAAACATGAGCAGGTTATAATACTAAATGCAGAAAAACAAGTGGGAATGGCTTGCCAGTGTTTATGAGTTCATGCCAACAGCTGATGCTGCAACCAATGCCACCAAAATAGTAGTGGCAGGTCGGTGTGCCGACCTGGGAAATTTGAAATTACATTCGTGGAAATTGTCTGAATTAGCGATGGAACCGGATTACTGGTTCCCGGATTAGCGATGGTCGACCTGTACTTGCATGTATAGTGTAATATGTTTTTGTGGTCTTTTCCTCAGATATATAAGTAATTCTATTTTTTTTTTTTTTATTTCAAATATAAAAGTGGTCTTTTTTGGAGAAAGGCTGGGAAACACTGGTCTAGAAGATCAATTGCTGGTCTTTGGATGCACAAGGAGATACTTGGATTCGTTATGGATGACCAAGTGGTTGCTGGAAGATGGATGCCGTATGGTATAGTTTCTAGAAGGGTCCACATTAGCATTTATTTCTTGTTCTGGGAAGATGCCAATGCCAAGAAAGAGGTCTCACACTGAGCATATAGCCACGGGCCTGCATCAAAATTCCATCTTGGGCTGACAGTCCTGGGATTGTAATTCTGATTACTTTACAAAACAGTCCATGTGATACAATAATATCCATAATTTTTCATATTACAGCCTATTTCAGAAAAAAACAATCCAAAAATACAGAAGTCCCCGACCTACGTAAGAGATACGTTCCAGGACTTCTTACTTCGTCGAGTTTTACGTAACTCTTGAATGACTAGTAACATATTGCTGCTATATTATTATTGACAAACCTGAATTCAGTGCGATACTTGTTTGACTGTTTTCATGCATTCTTATTAGTTTAATTTTCTGATCCAAATCAATCGCTTTCCTTTTCTTGGTAGATTTATTAGTACCACTGTCACTTATTCTCCTCTTAGTTGGCACCATGATAACGGTCAAAATTAATTGCACCATGATAACGGTGCAAGGAAGCCTGAGGGTTATTATTATTAGCCATATGGTGCAAGGAAGCCTGAGGCTTATGCTGCACCAGCTGAAAAAATTTCTGAGTTACCCTGATAGAGAGAGAGAGAAAGAGAAAGGAATCACCAAGAAAGAGAAGAATGATGATATCCAACTCAGGACCCTGGGTGTGCCAAGCCCATACCAGATGTGAGAGGGCGCCTCCATAGCCAGGTGGGAAGGAGCAGCAGTGCGTAGCACATGCTTCTTGATTAGACCGGTGTTCGAGCCCGTCACCACCAAATATGGAGGATGCGGAAAGGTCAGGGAATGACCACCGCATATCCCAGAGCAATATGGCCTTAGTTGCTAATGCTCCTAAAAAACCCAAATAACCAGATGTGAGCCCTTATGCTGCACCAGCCAAAAGAGAAGAAAAAAAAAAAAAAAAAAAAAGAATTTCCCGAGTTACCCTGAGAGAGAGAGAGAGAGTCAAAAGTAGAAGGAAATCACCAAGCAAGAGAAGAATGATGATATCCAGCTCAGACCCTGGGTGTGCCAAGCCCATACGCACAAGATGAGAGGTTGCAAGATAATAGGCACATTAATCTCCCAATGATGACTTTCGCTACTTATCGCTTATTTACAACTTGCAAAATATATATTTTTTACATATTCTAATTATTATTTGAATTTTGTGATTTCTGGTTGAATTTTTTTTTTTTTTTTTTTTAATTTGTCGTCTTAAAGTGTCCCGGTTAATCCAATCCTGGTAAATCGGGAGTATTCTGTACTTTATAAATTTATATTGTTTTGGAGAGGTGGTATGAGGAGTGTGAAAAATTTAATTAATCATATTAAAATATGTTTATTTGATTAATATGTGAATTCAGTTAAAATCACAGCATATATGTATATGGCTGTTTATTAGTTAGTCTGAAAGGGACTCTTAAAATATTATTGTCATTAGTTGAGGCATATGATGCAAGAAAGCAAGTTCATAGTTCATATAGCATCAGCCAAAAAAAAAAAAAAAAAAAAAAAAAAACTTTCCCATTTCTCCCATCCAGTCACTCCAAATGTTTGTCTAGTTCAGCCTTAAATTTATTTAAGCTATCAACCTTCACAGCAACAGCTGTAAGTCTGTTCCAGCAATCAACTACCCGCTGGCTAAAGGCAAACTTCTGCACATCTCTTCTACAACTGTCTTTCATCAGTTTGAATCTATGTACCCTGAGGTTCTTAATCTGAACAAGAGGAAGAATCCCATAAGCATTGAGCCTGCTCAAACCTTAGACACCTCAATCAGATCACCTCGCAGGTGCCTAGTCTCCAGATGCGGCAACTTGCAGAACTTAAACCTCTCTTGGTCAGTGCACCCCTTTGTTCCTCTCACCAATCTTGTTGCCCTTCTCTCTACTTGTTCTACAACTCTGCATCCTTCCTAAAATGAGGCTTCCAGACCTGTATGCATTACTCAAGGTGTGGCCTGACCATTTCCAGGGACACAGGGATAATCAACTCCTTGTCTCTTCTAGCAAAATTCATATATATCATTGACAAGACTCGGTGACGTGCTCTGGCAGCCCGTCTGAACTGCTCAGAGAACTTCATATCTGACTGCACAACTACCCTGGGTCTTTTTTATTCTCCACTTCCCTGAGTATAGAACCACACAGTTGGTACATTTCTCTTGGGTTATTGCTATTCATATGCAGAATTTGCATTTGCCAATGTTAAACTTCAGTTGCCACTTCTCAGCCCATATTCCTAACTTTTCTAGATCCTGTTGCAGTAGCATACTGTCTTTACTGTCATTAACAACACTGCCAACCTTTGTATCATCTGCAATTATTACTTGTATTCTATCAGTATTTGTTCTAGAAAAGCAGAAGGGGTAAAAGAAAATCAAAGGAAAGATTTGGAAAAGATGGGATAAGTGGAAAAAAGAGAAAAAAGAAGAAAGGGCCGTTGGTAGGATAGATAAGTTGAAATTTCTGATATAAGATGGATCTTCTCTTTCCCTCTGGGAAAGTTATTTTTAGGAGTTCTGCTTTCAGAAGAGCCATATTATATTTTATTAATTGTGAATACCATAAACGCTTTATCAAGCCATTCCTTAAAATTTTATATTTTAATTTAAAATAAACTGTATTATTGTGTCTTTTCTAATTTTATTATTTTTTTTTTAATTCTCTTAGTGAAAATTATCTTGTGAAATGGGGTAAAGAAGGCTTAGCCAAAGATTTAGATCAGTTGAATAACCTTAGGGTTCTTTTTACAGTAAGTTTATTTATTTATTTTTTCATTTTGTGTCACTAAGAGATAGAAGAAGGAATATTCATAAATGTACCAGTTGATTTTTTTAGGATTGATTATACAAGTCATTGTCATAGGGTTTTAGACACATGAGCGACTTAAACCATATTGCACTATTGTTTGCTGTCTTTACAAAAGTATATTCATGTGCCAATATGCTTCTTGTGCAGGCTGCAAAAAAACTTGGAATAACTCACTGGAGAAACCCTCCACCAGAGACTGGCTAACTAGTCTCATTTGAAAAGAGGACTTTAGAAATTCCTCCAGTCATAGTTGAGAATTAAACCCAAACTTCTGCAAATGAGGCAAAACTAAAAGTTCAAAGTTACACGCAAGAAACCCACGTGCCACCATGTTATACCCTTTCTCACCAGAATTATTTCAGTTTATGGTTGTTTTTGAATGCATGTTACACATTTTTATATGGTTTATACCTTTTCTGTGTAAAATTTTATATTTATATGCAGTTACTATGTATACATATTCTTACCATCTGTACTGTAAACAATGAGCAAGAGGGAAAAAAAATACAGCAACGTTTCAACGAAAACAGAAAAGGTTTTTATGAAGATAGTTTCCACATGGGTCCAGACATTGACAGAATCAATAAAAAAAAAAAAAAAAAAAAAAAAAGCGATTATCTGTTAAGTAGTTACAGATTTAATTGAAAAAGGGTACATACAATGTTTAAAATAACAAAACAGGAAGCCCCCCCCCACACACATCCTCCTCCAGTTGCAAAATTAGCCATGAAAAATGGAATGGTATTGCTGTGGATGATTGATTTCAATAATTTTTATTTTTTTTAAAAATTTATTGAAATAAAATCGTATATATTTTGCTACTAAAACTTTTATGCTTTAATAGTAAGACAGCCACATAATAAGCTTGAAAAGGTTAAGTATTGACAGTTTATTGCTTTTATGAATTTGTTAGATGAAAATGTGCATGCTGTAGTGTACGACACACTTTTCTACAACCATATTGTTTTTCTGTACTGTTATGGATGACGATTGTACAAGCTCTGGCTGGTTTTTTTTACATTCCTTGAAAGAATCATTCAAGTCAAAAATAAATTTTTACCATAAAATCTCTGATACAGTGTGATCTGATCAAGGGTCAGGATCACATTATATCAGTTTTCATGGGAAAAATTGTATATAAGTCCTAGATTTTATGGGGATATCATAGTTTTTATGGAAAAAAAATTGTATCTAGGTTCTTGTTTTTATTGTATGTACGTCCTCAAAAAACAGTTATATTTCTATAGTGAACTGCTGATAGGAAGCCAATCACTTTTGCTTCTAATATGATCCCTCTGAAAGACCAGACCAAAGAGATGCACAAAACTTAAATATAGTCAAGATTCTACTGCCAAACAAGAAAACTAAATTAAAAATGTAAATTTTTGTGTTTTAATCTAAATAGACCAACCTAAAGTGAAGAGGAAATAACAAAGTTAATGAATAAACAGTACCATTACATATTTTACAGGTAAAATTTTGCACTTATTAAACAGATAAATGTTAGGATTGCACAAAATAAAAAAAGTGGGAAAGGGCTTAACCACAAAGAATATTAAAATGAAAGAGGGCGATGAACAATAACCAAAACACATTAAATAAACAGACTGTAAAAAAAAAAACAGTAAACAGACTATATTATCCAAATCAGCTATGCATAATCAGACAATGACACATGTGGTATTATAGTTTTGGATGATATAAAGTGTTGTATACAAAGGTCTTGCTTTTGCAGTCCAGTAACTCTCTTGCAGAGTTCCTCCAGCTTTGGCCTTTAGACATTCATTTTCAGTTAACAGGTCTGTCATAGCTTTGTCAGTTACCCTTATTTCTAGTATTATAATGTGCACAACAATTTCAGTGAATTTGCTCCAATTCTTGTTACCAAAAAATAACTGAATATTCCCTCCCCCACCTCCCATTCTCCTACTATTTCATTTTAATTTTGTTGTTGTTAATATCTATATGCTTTAATACCCGGTTTGTACTTTTAGATCTAGGTTGCGAAAGCGTTAATGATTCCTCACCATATGCTGTGCACTTGATAAACTTATATTTTCCATATCTGAAGTTATTTCTTCTGACATTATTCAATTTGTATGAGTATATAGTAGGAGTAATAGTGGCAAATGATGCAAGAAAGCAAGCTTATATAGTATCAAAGAGAACAGAAGGGAAAAAAAAACTACACACTTCACCCTTCCATAGCTTCCAAGAATTTGTCTAGTTCTTCCTTGAATTTATTCATCCACTTCCACAACAGATGGAATCCTGATCCAACAAACAAACCACCCGCTGACAGAAGGAAAACGTCTGCACATTTAATCTGCAACCATTCTTCCTCAACTTGAATTTATGCTGCCTTGTGTGTAGCCTAAGGAAGAGTGCTGTTAACATTCACCTTACTCGGTCCATTCAAGGCCTTAAACACCTCATTCAGATCACCCGCAGGTGCCTAGTCTCTAGATGCTACAATTTGCAAAAGGCACTTTCTGCTATTCAAACCGCTTCACCAATCTGGTTGTTGTTCCCTACACCCAAGCGCCTCCGTAGCCAGGTGGGCAGGAGCAGCAGTGCGTAGCACACGCTTCTTGATTAGACCGGGATTCGAGCCCATGACCACCAAATACGGAGGATGCGGAAAGGTCAGGGAATGACCACCGCATATCCCCGGAGCAATATGGCCTTAGTTGCTAATGCTCCCAAAAACCAAATAACAACAACCTGCACCTATTCCAGCAGATCTACATCCTTTATAAAGTGAGCCCTTCAGACCTGTATACAGTACTCAAGATGCAGTGAAACCATAGCCTTGTACAAAGGGATAATCACCTCCTTATCCCTGCCTGCAAAGTTTCTATATATCATTGACAGAACCGCATGAGCTGGCCTAGCACCATGTCTGCATTGATCAGAGAACTTCATATCTCATTGCACAATTACCTTTGGGTCTTCTTCATTTTTCACTACCCTGAGTCCAGAACCACACAGTTCATAAGTTACTCTGAGATTACTGCTAACCATGTGTGCAGTACCTTGAATTTGTCAATGTTTAACTTCAACTGCGATTTACCAGCCCATTGACCCAGTTTTCCTAGATCTTGCTGCAGTAGTTTACCCTGATTATTACTGTTGTTCACCACCTTGCCAACCTTTTTTATCATCTGCAAACTTAGACATTAAACCTGATATATATACCTTCATCAATATCATTAATAAATACAGTAAACCCCCGCTGTTCGTGGTATCTATATTTGCGGTTTCGCATATTTGAGGTCACTGATTTAATATAAAATGAAACCTAAAAAAAATATGAATTT
The DNA here is from genome assembly GCF_048544385.1 of Mastigoproctus giganteus. Lineage (NCBI taxonomy): Eukaryota > Metazoa > Arthropoda > Arachnida > Uropygi > Thelyphonidae > Mastigoproctus > Mastigoproctus giganteus. The sequence continues at coordinate 114,654,294 of NC_143579.1, forward strand.
TAAAGCGCCGTGAATATTTTCTGCCATAAAAAAACATGGGCATGGCTAAAATTATCTTTCCCGGTCAAAACAGCATTCAATGGGTGGTGGAGAGGGGTGACAAAATCGCGAGCGTGGATGTTTCTCACTAATCCTTGTTCAGTATGTGTTATGCGCTTGTCATTGAAGGTTTCGTCGTTTGCTTTTAATTTATATGCTTATAAATTGAATAAATTTATCAATTTATATGCTTACAAAAGTGATAAATCTACCGTTTTTCAGTGTGTAAAACAGACTTTTTCAAGTGTGTTAACGGAAGAAAGTGACTTTATTGTGGACAAGTTCTTTCTAACCCATACAAAAATATGGCTACGAATAACGAGGGAAATGTGAAAATATCAAAGAAGGTGATGATATTAGCGAATAAAATTGAGTTATTAGACAAAATTTCTAATGGTGAAAGTGTCTCCTCAGTAGCAAAACATTATAAAATCAATGAGTCAACGGTACGATCAATCAAAAAATCCATCGTAGTGTCCGTGAAAACGCACTAATTGCTTAAGTAACTTGTGATGTTACAAAAGTGATAAATTAGAAAAAATGAAATTAGATTAAATTAGAAAAAATGGAAAAGGCTTTAAATCTGTGGATAGAAGACCGAACTCAAAATAAAATTCTGTTAAGTTCACTCATCATTCGTGAAAAAGCAAAACTCCTTTATCAACATTTTAGCGAAACTGGTAATAGCACTGGCGGGATAATTTTTTTTGCTAGCAAAGGCACTGGTTTGAAAGATTTGTTTGAAATTTCTAATAAATATTACATTTAATATTAAATTGTTTCTTATTTTCATTTCGATGCCATATGCTTATATTTCTAATGGTCATATTATGAAGGTACATATAATACATACATAGACAAAATTTTAGACTAGTTTTTCTTATATATTTCATACTTTGGAATGGAACCCCCTTTATTACTATCGGAGCCATAACTCGGTATTCGCATTTTCGGTATTCATGACATTTCTCAGGAATGTAACCCCCGCGAATAGCGGGGGGGGGGGTTTACTGTATTGAAAAAAGCAATGGGCTCAGCACTGAACTGTATTGGACTCCACTAATAACATTAATCCACAAAGAGCAGTGCCCATTGATAATCACTCTCTGTCTTCTTCCACTTAGCCATCCCTTTATCCATACCAGTAACTTGCCCTTAATGCCACATTGCTTCTGTTTTACAGCAGTCTTTTTTGTGCAACAGTATCAAAAGCTTTCTTGAAATCCAAGTAAATGAAATCAAAATTGTTTTTTGTATCCAGTTACTTGGTCACTGTCACATTAGTAACATCAGATTGGTTAAATAAGACTGCAGCTTTAACAAATCCATGCTGCAACTGCTGCACAACTGCATTCCTATCCAGATGGCCATTCATTACTTGTTTAACCAGTGACTCCATTATTTTCTCTGGAACAGATATTAAGCTAACAGTCTGTAATTACTCGTGTTAAGTTTGGTTCTGCTTTATGAATTGGGAATACACTCTAGATCTCTCTTCAGTCCATAGGGACCTCCCATGAATCCAAGGATGCTCTCATAATTATGGTTTGCTCCCCTCCTTTGATGACACCTTTAATATGAATGGATAGATCACATCCATCCCAGGTGCCTTTTTTAAGTTCAGCTTCAACAAATTTCTTCCACTTCCCTTTCATTTATTACAGAGATTTAGCTCCCTGTTGCAGTTTGATAAACTTCTGACATCCCTTTCCATACAGAATTTTTGTGTGTGAATGTAGATGCAAAATAGCTATTCAGTTCATCAGCAAAGTGAGCAGTGTCATCAAAATAATTAACCTACTGACATCAAGTTGCTCAATGTGATTCAACCCCTACTTTCTGCTGTTAATATAAGCATAGAAGTCTTTGCTTCTTTTCTATGAATTCTTTGCCAGAAACCTCTCATAAACTGCCTTAGTTTGCCTATGTCCTTTGTGACTTGATTACAGGCTAATTTATATATACCATAGGCTTCTGCATAAACTGATAATTTATATGCATCCCATACACTTTTCTTTTTTTGCCACATGTCTTAGTAGTTCATCTAGCATCCATTTAGCTATAAGCCTTGAACAGTATTTCTTCATTGGTATGAAAAGTTTCTATGATTACTTTCCTGAATCATCAGTTGCTCCCATTGCATAGAATTTAAAAACTGTCTGAGACCACTGTAGTCACCCTTCTGAAAGCAAAAGCCTTTACCCTTGATAGTAGTTAAGTCTTTAATTAAATTCCACATTAGTACACTGTGATTGCCGCCACCCAGTTGGTGTTTTACCTGCACATTTTTAATTCATAAGGAATAATTGCTGATAACCAGATCAAGAGTATTGCTTGCTCTTGTTGCCTCTGTAACATTCTGCTGCTCAAGAAAACAGTCATCCAAGAAATCTATGAGAGTCTTGCCAGTGTATGGGTGACCAACTCACAAATTCCTTTCAACATCTGGAAAGTTAAAATCCCCATTATAAGACATTCTGATTTACTGGTCTTCTCTGTTTCTCTGTGTGCATATACCATACAGAGAATCAGAGTGGGCCCATAAATTAGAATATTTGGTATATGCATCATTGTCATCATGCCTATAACACACTCCTACTCTCAATTGTGTTTTCCCAGTGCTTATAACACCAAACTGATTCAACATTGCCCTGGTTACCAGTGCTGACTGGATACATTGCCTTTTATTTAATATGCTTCTTAACTAAGAGCATAATGCCTCCACCACTCTTGTCCTGCCTGTCCTTGTACTATATATTGTACCCTCTCAAATTTTAATTCAGCATTACTTATGTCTGAGTGGCACCTCTCCACTATACCTACCTTGTCTTCATTTGATAACTTAATCAGTACTTCAAATTCATCAAATTTATTTATATTGCTCCTAGAATTAGTGTACATGCAAGTATATGTGCACATTTTCTTACACTTAGTTACCTTAACACAGCCCATGTATTTACTTCTTCCATGATCACCCACAATAGAGCATGAAATCCTTGACACCTCACTTTTCAGGCTCATGCATTTTCCAGTAGAATCAGTGCTAGACTCACCTTCACCTCTGCCTGTGACTCTAGTTAATATATTAGTCTGTGTATCCACCCCCAAGCTAGCAGTTTTCCGACTCATCTCTCACTGCCTCGATAGCAACAGCAAACACTCTTGCACCCGTTCTATTTAAGCAGTTTCTACTGTTAACAAACATAGACCACACTGAGAAAAATTATACCCTGTTAATTTTGTACATTCTCTCTAGGGGCGAACTGATTTACGAGACTCTCAATGCATTCCCTCCTATTGTGTCTGGACAGACTGCAGACACTTTCCAATTCAGTTTAACTCATGACATTTTCCCAGCATTGCACTGTACTTGTTAAGTAAGTCCTCAGATCTCCTACTCTTAATGTTAATGTCTACGTGTACAACAATATAACCTTTTGTGTCCTTAGAAGATCATATCTGCTCTACATCATCTACTTTTCCCCTTTGTAGACATACCCTGGTCCTATTCCACCTATCCTTTTTGCACAATATATTTCCTATTTCCCTGACAATGGAGTCACCAACAGTAATCATCTCCTCAGAAGGTGATTATTATTGGTTGTGCTCCAAGGCATTTTGTAGATTACCACTGGTTTGCCTGATGCACAAGTGTGAGCTCTGACTGTTTCATCTTGCAATTCTTACAGACATTTCTAGTCATTTAAATGCCCTTAATTTAAAACTACAAAGGAAAGAAAAATTGGTCTCTGGTTTGTATGGTGACATCAAATCATTTCAGAATAAGTTATTATTTAAATCCCAAACTTGGCAACCATTCAGTTCACTTTGAATGTTGTACTGAGAAAAAGAGAAACAGATATTTCCAAAGAATCATTGCCTCTCCTTATTACAATTACTTTTTTGATGAGTTTGAAAGTCGATTTGCTGATATAAGATCCCATGAAAAAGACATGAGGTTATATCTTGTTTGAGAATCCATTTACTTCTATGGCTGAAAACTGCAATACCAGCTTGCAACTTGAAATTATTGATCAAGACAAACATGGTTCAAAAAGAAGTACATTAAAAGGACAGAATTCATGGGATATCTGGTTCCTGGCAATGCAATGCTGTCGCCCCTCTCATTAGTGGATGAACCCACTGCTTGGCAGGTGGACAGTAATTCGATGTCAGTAAGAATAAATGTCTTGAGTTAACCGACTTTGAAAGAGGGATGATAGTGGGTGCCTGATGCGTGGGTCACTCTATTGCAGAGGTGGTACAGAAATCATACTATCCTCGTTCAACAGTATCAAGAGTGTATCGGGAATACACCACATCCAGAATAACATCTCATCACGGACAGCATTGTGGGAGGAGAATTGTAGTGGATGAATGTGGCTGCCAACGCCTTTTTTGCATTGATTCAGCCAACTGGAGAATGACAGTGTGCACAAATCACCACTGACTTTAATGAGGGTGATGCCAGAAATGTCTCCACCAAAACCACCAGGTGATCGTTAGCCGCAATAGGTTATGGAAACCACCGATCACTAGAGTCCCATTGCTAACACCAAGACACAGGACTCTAAGCCTCAACTGGGTGAAAGAACGTTGGCACTGGACCTTGGATGATTAGAGACTGGTCTCCTGTTCCGATGAGTCCTGTTTTCCAGTTATTTCGAGCGGACAGGATGGTGTGTGTATCTGGCTGAAACTGCATGAAGCTATGCATCTATCATATCAACAAGGAACTGTTCAGGCAGGTGGATGGTCGGTAACGGTCTGGGACATGTTCAACTGGCACAAGTTGGGACTTCTGGTATGTCTAGACACATCTCTGAACGGTCCAGGTTCTGTGTCCATCCTTGCAGACCACCTTTATAGTCACTGTGCACCCACAGGGAAATGCACTCTTCCAGCAGGAAAATGCACCTCCCCACAGAGCTGTCATCACTAGAACATAGTTTGAAGAGCAGTGTGCAGATTTTACCAACATGAAATGGCCTCCCTCGTTCACTTGACACGAATCCTGTGGAGCATCTTTGGGATGCTGTGTAAAGGTCCGTTCGAGCTTTGGATCCTCCACGTGAAATGCAACAGAATTATGGACGGTGGTGCAGCAAACATGGATGGAAATACTTGTAGAACACTTATGTGAACTAGTGGACTCGATGCCTCGCTGTGTGACTGCCCTTATCGAGATGAAAGGTGAGCCTACCCATTACTAGGTAGATGTCCCATGATTTCTGTGCACTCAGTGTGTATATGGACTCCAAAAATAAACTACTTGAATTCTATTAGTGGAAAATTTGAAGATTGTCTGTTAATAAAAGAAAATGCCACAAAAGTGGCTACTGTGTTTGGATCATCTTATGTTTTTTCATGCTTGAAAAATAAATATTTAAAAAGAAACAGAATAAAAGATGAGCATATTTATTCCATATTGTGAATTGGTGGCCCAATTTTTCAACCAAATTTTGAATAATAAGTCAGAAGGTCGCTTCACCCCCTCCTGCCTTGTGTCACACGAACCTGAATTATATGTTTTTATATTTCAATTTTTTTTTAGTGGGAGAAACCCCCCACACCCCATTCTTCACCATTTTTGATTTGTTTTCCGTTAATACAAAGAGATTTTTAGCTTCCTCTAATTGTCCATACGGAAAACATGGTGATGTTCAGTTAACACCAGCCTTAGATAATGTTTGACCTTGACTTTTGTTTATTGTCATACTAAAAGCCAATTTCACAGGAAACCGCATTCATTGAAAAATGAAGTTATTTTTCATATTCTCCACCATTTGAATACATACGAATCTGTGGAATATATGCTTTCGATCCAGCTCTGTCACTTGACGTGTTCACAAACCAAACATTTCTTCTTTATTTCCACTACACAGTCTTATGACATAAACATAGTCTTTCATTTTTTGTATCTTTCATTTCTTAATTGTGATGCCTTTAACTCATTAATTTCAAATTTTTCAATAATCGCTTTGCTTTCTTTGATATCAGGATTTTTAAGTGCTGCTTCATACTCAAGATCTTTTCTTTTCTTCTCAGCCTTTCTGATATGATCTTTCTCTTTTCTATTACTGCCATTGTTAAAAGTTGTTAATAGCTAAAGAAAAATTAAATTGTTGCCTTGAGACATGTAGAATTCTAAAAATTAGACTGTAAAAAATTACGAGTTCGTAAAAGCGTCTTTGAGACAGACCTGTCAATCACTTTGTTGTAGTAGGACGCAATAGCAGTAATCCCCGCCTTGCAGAAAGCAAAAAAGTGCACGTGAAAAAGCAAAATATTCTTTTATATATAGATTATCTAAAAATATGCAGCCTCAGTTATCTCATTAAATGTTAAGTTTTCTTCAGAAAATGTTATTGTGTATTGTACTTAATAAAATTTTCCAAATTTTCAATTTAAGTGTATCATTATATTTATTTATTCACCTTAATATTGAAAAGCTGTGATCCTTTTCAGATTATAAATTTTCTAAAGCGAGCATTTAAAAGCAAATTTAAGGTATTTAAAAGAAAAGAAAAGGAGTCATATTTATATAATTTTAATAAAATCTAAAAAATAAATCTGTGACATAGGTGTGTTGCACAAAGTGTTGGGAATTTGAATTTTTTATATATAGCCTGAAAATGAAAAACGGTAACATGAAAACAGAAACTTCCTTTTACCTGTAACAAGATATGGGAAATGTAGCACACAAAGTGTTCTCTAATTACTCATTGCTACCCATGAAACAAATCTAACTTTGAATGTGGCCCCTGTATGGGAAAATGTTGGACACCACTGGTTTAGATAATCAATGTCTTACTGTCTTGTCTTACTGTAAGTTGTTTTCGTCAGTGTTTTAATATAGTAGCCTCATGGAGAGGTGCATAAAACTAACATTATTAAAGGATGGAATGATTGGTTGTGTTGTTATTCATTATTAAACTTTTCATAGATTTTTTTTTTTTGTTTATATGTTTTTTTAAATCTATTTATTTTTCTTTCTTTCTTAGGACTTGGGAAGTAAAGATCTTACCAGGGAAAAAGTTTTCTTAATTTGTCAGATTATCAGAATAGGTAAAGCATGCTAATTCCTAGTAGGAAATTGCTATATTTCTGTTCAGAATTTTTTATTGTATATATACAGACTGAAGTCAAGCTTACTATAATAATTAATGATAAACACCAGCCAAGAAATTGAACTGAAAATTTACTATAAAATGAAATAATATACAGTGAAATGTGATAAAAATAAAACATTAATTAAATTATAGTTACAATATAATTTACAATATAGTTAAAAGCAATAAAATTATCTAAAATAAATTGGGTTAAAAGCGATAAAACAGTGAAACCTGGAGCTTTCAGAGAACTGCCGTCTCCTTCTTCAACAGCATACTACTAGTGCTAAGACACATCCTTGAGTAGCAGGTCCATGGCACTCATGAACGTGATCATTAGACACATGATCTACATTCTCCATGCGCGTATCGGAAACGGAAGTGGCTCGCTCCCGAGCCACTTCCGTTTCCGATACGCGTTTCCCATCCGGGCCTTTCAGAATGTATTGTACGGGCATTGCGGGAGTGCCAGACTCGCTGTGTGCGACTTCCGGGTCGGAGGTTGCACACAGTAATATCCCAAGTTAAAGATCCCGTAGCCCAGGACCATACTAGTAATGTGGTCTACGAGATTAAGTGCCCGGATTGTGAGGAGTGTTATGTGGGGGAAACGGGGCGACGTTTAAAGGACCGTTTGGGGGAACACACGACCGCTATCAAGACAGCTAACTATGCGAGGTCTGCTGTGGCAGAGCATTTCTGGGAAAAGCAGCATCGGATCTCCCCTGAAGACACGGTCATTACTGACTGCGCCCATGGATTTTGGGAACGCAAGTGGCTCGAGAGCTTGCGAATCGGTGCATCCAGTCACAATACTATTAATAGGGACAGGGGGATCCGTGTACACCCCCTGTTTGAGGCAGTTGTCCTCAGAAGGGATGACCGTTTCTGTTTGACACGCTCCCGAGCCACTTCCGTTTCCGATACGCGCATGGAGAACGTAGATCATGTGTCTGATGATCACGTGCATGAGTGCCATGGACCTGCTACTTAAGGATGTGTCTTAGCACTAGTAGTATGCTGTAGAAGAAGGAGACGGCAATTCTCCGAAAGCTCCAGGTTTCATTGTTTTATCGCTTTTAATCCAGTTTATTTTAGATAATTTTATTGCTTTTAACTATATTGTAAATTATATTGTAACTATAATTTAATCAGTATTTTATTTTCATCACATTTCACTGTATATTATTTCATTTTATAGTAAATTTTCAGTTCAATTTCTTGGCTGGTGTTTATCATTAATTATTATAGTATGGAAATTCCCAGCCCATAGGCCTGTTTGAAGATGAAGTCAAGCTTGTTTTAATTTACAGATCATGTGTTACTTTTATTGATCTTTAATTACTATCTCAGTGCCTGAAATTGTTGTTGTGTATTTTCCACTTCATTTTATTCTATCATGAGGTGAGTAAATTGAGTAAACATAAGAATTTCTGCCCCAAAATTGAACTAAATATAAGGGAAATAAAATGCCAATGTACCTGCACATGTTAAGTAGTTGAAAATTTAGTGTGAAAACTCATTCAGTAAACAACAAAATGAACAAGAATAATTTTTTTTTTTTTATGTGAACCCCAAACACGAGAGGTATTAGAACCTATAGTACTTAATACCGTGCTTGGGTTGGAGGTTGAGAAGACGAAAGAAGATATTTGTTGACATTGAACTTGAACCTCTGTAGATTGTAATTTTCGGGAAATACGTATGAAGGAAGGTTGTTCCAGAAAACAGCAGTTGAATGAATAAATGAGGAAGATGAAAAGTTGGTTCTGTGGGTTTGAAGTTGGACAGTAAATGGATGTTGGCAGGTGGCTGCATGTGTTCGAACTGTTTTGAAAGAGTGAGCGGGAATTATAGAAGCCAATTCAGAAGAGCAATGCCCATGGAAGTATCTGTAGAAGAGGCATGCAGCAGAGACAGTACATCTATGAGAAAGTGAGTGGAGAGACTCTGTTAGAGATGAATCATTAATTAACCTAACTGCACTCTTCTGAATGGAATCAAGAATGCTGAGAGAGGTTTTGGGGGCACCACCCCAGATGTGGGAACAATATTCCATAGCAGGGCGGATTTGCGATTTATACAGAGTGAGCAGCTGTTTGGAAGAAAAGTAATGCCGAGAGCGAAAGAGAAAACCAAGTTTTTTAGATGTAGAGGAAGCAATATTTGTAATGTGCTTGTGCCAAGAGAGATTAGAAGTCAGGGTAATCTCCAAAATAGATATATCATTTTGCCTAGAAATCGGAGTGTCACTAAAGATAAGCATAGGAGCAGAAGAATCCTTTTTGCGAGATATAAGACAAGACTGAGTTTTAGAAGGGTTGAAATCAACTAAGTTGCCTTTGCCCCATTGGAGAATTACCTGAAGATCGGCATTTAAGGAATTAGTAGCAGATTTTCGACAAGTTGAAGCTGATTGAGCAGGACAAGGTTTCTCAAAATGGAAAGTTGAATGCAATGTGCTATCATCAGCAAAACTATGGATAGGATTTCCAGTCAGTGGAAGAAGGTCATTGATATACAAAAGGAAAAGAGTGGGGGAAAGAACTGAATCTCGGGGGACACCGGCATTAGTGAGAAGTTAGAAGACAGAGAGCCATCTACCATCACCCTCAGTGAGCGATCAGAGAGAAAACTGGATAACCAATTACTAAAAACAGTTGGCGAACCACAAGATGGAAGCTTGTTTAGAAGACCTTTATGCCAAACACGATCAAAAGCCTTTGAGATGTCAAGAGCAACTACTTGTGTTTCACCGAACCTTTCCATTGAATTAGTCCATAAATGGGTAACATAAGTCAGAATATCACCAGTGGATTGACACTGACGGAATCCATACTGGCGATCGTTGATTCAGACGATAGGTTTCTAGGAAGTTTAAGAGTTGGCGGTTAATTGATTTCTCCATTACTTTAGAAAGAGTAGAAGTAATTGCAATGGGACGATAATTGGATGGGAGGGATTTGTCACCCTTTTTAGGAACTGGCTGGATATGAGCAAATTTCCAAGCAGAAGGAAAAACACCTTTGGAATAAGAAAGTGAAAAAAAGGTGGCAATGAATAAGAGTAAGTTCAGGAGCACAGGTTTTGAGAACAAGTGGAGAAATACCATCAGGACCTGGAGCTTTCTTAGCATCAAGATTCATCAAAATCCTTCTGATATCGTTTTGACGGAAGACCACAGGAGGCATTGAATGGAGTGTGTTGGGAATGGTGGGAGGTGTTTTACCAAGATCATTAATACATGAGCTGGAAAAAAAATGGGATGCTAGTAGGTCAGCTTTATCCTTTGTTGAAGTGACAACAGAACCATCTGGTTTGGACAGAGGTGGGAGCAGAGATGGGCAAAAGTTGCGGCCAATAGCTTTGGCAAGAGACTAGAATGCTCGGCTACCATTAGGGCAAGAAGCAAGTTTTCTACTCTTAGCCTGTTCAGACTCTAGTTTGGACTGATTAATAACTGCTTTACAATTGTTGCGAGCTTTGGTGTAGGCAGAAAATGACACTGAAGAATTAGAAACAAGCCAATTACGATATGCAACATTCTTCTCTTGAACAGCCTTAGCACATTTATTGGAAAACCAAAATTTTAAATAAAGGACGAGATTTTAAAGTGGAGTGTGGGATAAAGGATTCCATTCCTGCAAGAATAATTTCACTGACACGATCTGAGCAAACGTTGACATCAGAAGTTTTGAAACAGTAATCCGAACAAGGAAAAGAAGAAAAGAAGTATCGCAGGTCATCCCATTTTGCATTCTTGTAATGCCAAAGAACACGAGGTTGCGAATAGCCATGAGATAAAGGTTCCATTGGAGAAGAGACAGTCACGTTGTGATCTGAAGTGGCTAAAGGAGCTCTCACTTTGACCGTGTACTTAGAAAGTTTGTTTGTGAGAAAAAGATTAAGCGTATTGGCTGTATGATTAGGATTGTCCAGTATTCTTGTAGGTAAATGAACAATCTGTGCTAGGTCATTAGTAATGGCAAAAGCCTCAGCATCTCGACCTGCTGGTTCGGTGTGACTAGAAAATGGAAGCCAGCTGGAGTTGTGCACATTAAAATCACCAAGGAAAATTACCTCTCTGTTAGGAAAGTTGGACTGGAGAAAGTCAAGTTGCAAAGAGAGGAAGTCAAAGAGCTCCAAGTGATTAGTGGAGTTGGAAGAACGGTAGAAACAACAGATGAATTTGACACAATGAGGTAGAGAGATTTTAAGCCAGAGAAGATCAAAGAGAGGAGATTCCAAATTGCCAAGTCTCTGACAGGGAATATCAGAACGGACATATGCACAAGTACCACCTTTGAGGTGAAAGGAATCATACAGCGAATAATTTGGGCATCTGAGATGAGCAGTAGTTGAATCAACTGATAACTGAGATTCTGTCAGAAAAAATACATGTGGTTTGGCAGAATGCAAGTGGAAATGGACATCGTTGAGATTAGAACTGAGACCACGTATATTTGTGAAATTAATTAGGAAGTGCTTGAGAGGTTTAGATCTTTTCGCAGATAAGCTTGCTCTATTAGTTTGACAATTCATGGTGTATTCAATGGTAAGAAAAAGTGAGTGGGACATGCTGTATGAAGTAATGAAATTTTTGGATATGGCATACACGTGGTAAGAATATACCCAGATCCTTGACATAACGTGACCTCGACAATGCTCCCCGCATACACACTACTCGGACTCCCTCCAGTCACTATCTGGCAGAGTAGAGGTAGCAAGATTATACACTAGCTGATCCAGAAGCCTCCTAGAGAGTTACCAATAGGTTCGGTCCGGTGTACTAACTAGCAGCCGGCCTGGGAACACCATTTTAGAGCTGTACCCTCGAAATGTAAGGAAAATTTGATCTCGCCACAATGTTCATCATAACCTCAAAAGTCGTCAATCATACTGCATGATGGAAGCGATAGGGAAGGGTTGACCGGAACTTAGCTCTGGAGACTAAACATGGGTTCCACCACCTTCAAGCCTCCAATAAGCAAAGTGGTGGTATTTCACCGGTTGATGAGAGTCATCTACCACCTAGTACTGCCTGGTAACATAGAGGGTCGGCGTTCCTCCATGTGGTGTGGGCGCCACACCTCGACCCCTGCTTACGTTTGTTCACACCTGGGTGGTCACCCACCATGTACTTGTGCATGGAAGTTATACCCAGGATTACTAACAGTCCTACCATTGTGAAGGTGCAAGCAGAGGATTTGACTGTCACATATCGTCCAGACTTTGCCGAAATTGGGTCCACTTGACTTGAGTGTCACCCGATTATCAGTTCCATCAGCGTTTTAGACTCCCAGGTAGCAAGTACAGCTTGTCTGGCATATCTGATAGAATGTCTGTGGCAACCTCGAGGACCAATTTGATAATATATTGGAATTAGTAGTGGCAAAATGATTCAACAAAGCAAGCTTATATACCATCAGCCCAAAAAAAAAAAAAGCTCAATCATTTCATTTGTCCATTCTGTCTAATAAATTGTTTAATCCATCTTGAATTTTATTTCAGCAAATGGTTCTCCACCTGAAAGCTAATTTTTGCACACATACTTTGCAACCACCGTTTTCCAGTATAAATTGCTTCCTTCATGTGTATGTTATTCTAGAAAGAGTAAGGATGTCACCTTGATGGGAGTGGAGCCATAATTCAATCACAGCTTGGATTTGTGAAAGGGAGATCATGCCTTACTAATCTGATTATCTAATTATGAGATTGTTACAAAGAATAATCATGGCCTCATATGTATACCGTGATTTCAGTTAATCCTTTGATTTTTACTGTATGATTGTTGTATAATTTGAAGCAATGTGGCATTGGGGGCAAGTTATCACTATGGATAAAGGGACGGTTAAGCAGCATGAAACAAGAGTGATTATTAATGGCCACTGTTCTTCATGGACTAATTGTGATGGGTAGTATTATAGGAGGATGTTGAGGCATTGCTGTTTTCAATATTGATATAGGTATGTTCATGTTTGATGTTTAAGTTTGCTGTGATACAAAGGTGGTCACAGTGGTTCGTGATAGTAATCAGGTTATGTAATCTAGATAAAGACAGTCGGAAACAGTAGGAAAATATCAATTGAGGTTTAACAGTGATAAATGTATGGTACTATATTTGTGTAGCAGTAATCCAGAATAACATTCTAAATGGGTGGTACCACGCTCAAGATCGTGGAGAATATAGTCCAACATTAAATTTTCTGAGCAGTGCAAACAGGTTGCTAGAACAGCCCATGGGGTACTTTTATTGATATACTGGAATTTTGCCACATAAACATAAAGAGGGAATTATCCCTTTGTGTATGGCAATGGTCAGGTCACCAAAGCAAACAAGGCATCATCAACTGTGAAACCCTGAAAGTACACTACCTGCATAAATACATAAATACATTAATATCAATCATGTGCAAAACTGCATTAGGAGCAAATTTTAACTCTGCTCAGTAGACTTTTGGATTCTCTAAAAATTGTTGGTTTTTTGTTATCAGTTTGTTTAAAATTAGTAGTTCAGTTATTATTTGTGTTTATCTGATATAGTTGGGATGATTGCTTCTCACTTGGCATTCAGAATAATGCAAAAAAAAAAAAAAAAAAATTAAACCTGAAGTGAGAGGTGGAATAGAAGATTTAATTCTATATTAGCTTTGTTAGAAGTTTTTGTTGTCTATAATCTTGTTATTTATAATAATCAAAAACATAATTTTATAAAATAGTTCATAACATCACAGTTCTGGTCTGAGTACTTGCGTTAGGAAGAATTTTGAGCTCATGGAAATGAATAAGTTATTTTGAAATTTTTATCATATTTTTGATTCATTGACATATTAAAATTGTGTTTCAACAATAGTTTAATAGTTTTGGGATGTTTGTTAGCTTATTTTTAAATTTTATAAATGATTTTGTAAATTATGACTTATTATTTGTACTGCTATTGTATCGCTGCTTTAGTACAAATATTGTAACACATAGCTAGTAGTTCAGTGGAATAGTAGTGTGTAAATGCAATATACAATGCCGTAACATGTAGCTAGTCTAATTGTGATAAATAAGTAGCCTGCGTGTTCTAATCACCTGTTAGGCATATATTTTTTTTTTGTTTTAGCTAAGAAATTTTATTTTATTGTAAGGATATAGCTAATATAAAACTGCGATCATAACTATATAGCATAATGTATATCTTGAATTTGATAGCACAAGGTATAACGTAAAATGCGATAGTGTAATATGTATAATGTGTATACGTATACATTTGTCTATTAGCTTAGTGTAGTATTGTCAGTTGATTGATTAATTTTCATTAATTTTAATTGTTCATCAAATAATATATATTTAAATTGAAATCATGCTGCAGACTAGAGCAGCAAAGCAACGAACACAAAAGAGAACCATATTCTCCTACGAATAACAGTCTAACAAAATGTGTAACTTGTGCGAGGTTTGCACAAGTTACACATTTCGTTTTTCTTTATGGAACAGGACATGATACAGCCAAGGTGGAAGTTTTTATCTGTATGTGTTCATTGGAGAGTGTGGGAAGAAATTAGGTGCCAGCTCAGCATTCTGATGGATGTTTATGAGAGTTTAAAGAGTAGGTAGATGTCCTCAAAGGAATTAAAGTGGAGGGCCCCATCAAGCTCTCAGATGCCTAATGCAACACCAGAGCTCATCTGTGCTTGTTAACAGGAGAGGCTGTTTTTACAGGGATGGGTAAAAGGGGTGCAAGAATGTTTGCTGATGCTATTGATGCAGTGAGAAATGGGTTGAAAAACTGCTAGCTTGTGGGGGGAGGGGTGGATACACAATCTAATAGATTAACTAGAGATACAGGCAGAGGTGAAGGTAATTCATGCATCTATTGGAAAATACAGGAGCCTTGAAAGCAAGATGTTAGCAATTGTAGACGCTGCTCTGAATCATCATGGATCCAGTGAATACATGGGCTGTGTAAATTTATCTAAGATTAAGAACATGTGCAATGCTAGGGGCATTGTCAATACATTTGATGAATTTGTAGTACTGATTAAGTCATCAGTTGCAGACAGGATAGTAATAGAGGAGACATGGTGTCACTCAGACATAAGTGATGCTGAATTTGAATATGAGGAGAACAGTGTATACAGGAAGGACAGATAGAACAGGAACAGTGGAGGGATTATGCCTTTTGTTAAGATATGTATTAAATCTAATGCAGTGCATCCAGCCAACATTGTTGAGCAGTGCAATGTTGAGTCAGTTTTCCCAATGCTTATATCAAGTTGTGATATAAGCACTGGGAAAAGAAAACTGAGAAGATTGTGATATTGGTCTAAATACAGTGGGCCAGTAAATCAGAATGTCTTATGATGGGAGATAAAGACAACTATTTTCAGTGTAAAGGGAAAGACTTTTGCTTTCGTAAGGGTGACTACAGTGGTCTCAGACAGTTTTTAAATGTTTCTTAGTGGGAACAACTGATGTTACCAACAGCAAATTCTAAATTTGAAATATTCTGGGAAGTAATCAAAGAAGCTAATAGGCTTTTCATACCAACAAAGAAATACTGTTCAAGGCTTAGAGCTAAATAGATGTCAGATGAACTACTAAGACATGTAGCATAGAAAAGTGGCATAGAATGCATATAATTACACTAAAATTATAGAAGCCTATGGTATATATAAATTAGTCTGTAAACAAAGGAGTTAGGTAAACTGAGGCAGATTATGAGAAGTCCCTGGCAAAGAATTCAGAGAAAAGCAACAAAGACATCTATACTTATATTAACAGCAGAAGGAAGTGATTGAATCACATTGAGCTATTTAATGTCGATGGTCTAACTGTTGATAACCGTGCCCAGTTTGCTGACAAACTGAGTAGATATTTTGCATCTACATTCACACGTGAGAAATGCAGTATGTGAGGGGATGTCAGAAGTTTATCAAACTCCAACGGGGAGCTAAATTTCTGTGATAAATGAAAGGAAAGTGGAAGAGAAATTGTTAAAGCTGAACATAAAAAAAGGCACCGGGGGGGGGGGGATCTAATCATTCATATTAAGGATGGCAGCAGAGCAACCACTTAACCATAATTATGAGAACATCTTTGGATTTGAGGGTAATCCCTGAAGATTGGAGTGTGCCAATGTGTCCAAAATTCACAAACGAGGAACAAAGGGTGACGAGCAATAGTAATAGTAATCGTGACATGTGATGCTAAAAAACAAGCATATGAGCTTATGGAGCATCAGCCAAAAAAAAAAAAAAAAAAAAATTCACACAACCATTCCCTCTAAATGTTTGACCAGTTCCTCCTTAAATTTATTTAACCTATCAATTTCCACAAACACAGGTGGAAGTTTGTTCCAGCAATTAACCATCGACTGGCTAAACGCAAATTTTCGCACATCTATTCTGCACCTGTCTTTTCTCAATTTAAATTTATGCCCCCTTAGGTTCATAATCTGAACAAGTGGAAGAATCCCATCAGAATTTAGCATGAGCAACCCATTCAAGGCACAATACACCTCAATCAGATCACCTCACAGATACCTAGTCTCCAGCTGCTGCAATCTGCAGAACTTAAGACTCTCTTGGTAAGAGAATCCCTTCATTCCCCTCCCCAATCTTGTTACCCTTCTCTGTACACACTCAAGCAAATCTGCATCCTTCCTAAAATGAGGCCTCCAGACCTGTATGCAGTACTCAAGGCATGGCCTGACTAGTGACAATCAGGTCCTTTTCCTTGCTATCAAAATTCCCATATATCATTGACAAAACCCCATGATCTGCTTTTGCAGCCTGTCTGCATTGTTCAGAAAACTTCATATCTCAGAAAACTTGGTCCTTGAGGTTGTCACAGACATTCTTTCAGATATGCCAGACAAGCTGTATTTGCTACCTAGGAGTCTAAAACGCTGATGGAACTGATACTCGGGTGACACTCAAGTCGAGTGGACCCAATTTCGGCGAAGTCCGCACGGTCTGTGACAGCCAAATCCTCTGCTTGCACCTTCACGATGGTGCGACTGTTAGTAATCCTGGGTATAACCTCCATGCTCAAGTACATGGTGGGTGACCACCCAGGTGTGAACCAATGTAAGCAGCGGTCAAGGTGTGACGCCCACACCATGTGGAGGAATGCCGCCCCTCTATGTTACCAGGCAGTACTAGTTGGTAAATGACTCTCATCAACCGGTGATATACCACCACTTTGCTTATTGGAGGCTTGAAGTGGTGGAACACATGTTTAGTCTCTAGAGCTAAGTTCCGGTCAACCCTTTCCTATCTCTTCCATCATGCAGTATGATTGATGACTTTTGAGGTTATGATGAACGTCGTGGCGAGATCCAGTATTCCTTACATTTCGAGGGTACAGCTCTAAAATGGTGTTCGCAGGCCGGCTGCTAGTTAGTACACCGGACCGAACCTATTGGTAACTCTCTAGGAGGCTTCCGGATGAGCTAGTGTATAATCTTGCTACCTGTACTCTGCCACATAGTGACTGGAGGGAGTCCGAGTAGTGTGCATGCGGGGAGCATTGTCGAGGCCACGTTATGTCAAGGATCTGGGTATATTCTTACCACGTGTAGGCCATATCCAAAAATTTCATTACTTCATACAGTATGTGACACTCACTTTTTCTTACCATTGAATACACCATGAATTGTCAAACTAATAGAGCAAGCTTATCTGCAAAAAGATCTAAACCTCCCAAGCACATCCTAATTCATTTCACAAATATACGTGGTCTCAATTCGAATCTCAACGATGTCCATTTCCTCTTGCAATCTGCCAAAGCCCATGTACTTTTTCTGACAGAATCTCAGTTATCGGTTGATTCAACTACTGCTCATCTCAGATGCCCAAATTATTCGCTGTATGATTTCTTTCGCCTCAATGGTGGTACTTGTGCATATGTCCGTTCTGATATTCCCTGTCAGAGACTTGACAATTTGGAATCTCCTCTCTTTGATCTTCTCTGGCTTAAAATCTCTCTACCTCATTGTGTCAAATCATCTGTTGTCTCTACCGTTCTCCCAACTCCACTAATCACTTGGATCCCCTTGACTTCCTCTCTTTGCAACTTGATTTTCTCCAGTCCAACTTTCCTAACAGTGGGGTAATTTTCCTTGGTGATTTTAATGTTCACAACTCCAGCTGGCTTCTATTTTCTAGTCACACCGAACTCAGCAGGTCGAGATGCTGAGACTTTTGCAATTACTAATGACCTAGCACAGATTGTTCATTTACCTACAAGAATACCGGACAATCCTAATCATACAGCCAATACGCTTGATCTTTTTCTCACAAACAACCCTGCTAAGTACCAAATATACGTGGGACTGTTAGGGAGTAATTGTCCAGTCAGATATGAAGTTTTCTGAGCAATGCAGACAGGCTGCCAGGGCAGGTCATGGGGTTTTGGCACTGATATATAGGAATTTTGCTAGCAACGAGTAGGAGGTGATTGTCCCTCTGTATAAGGCAATGATCAGGCCACTCCTTGAGTACTGCGTACAGGTCTGGAGGCCTCATTTTAGGAAGGATGTAGATTTACTTGAGCATGTACAGAGAAGGGCAACAAGATTGGTGAGGGGAATGAAGGGATCCTCTTACCAAGAGAGGCTTAAGTTCCACAAATTGCAGTGGCTGGAGACTAGGCACCTGCGCAGTGATCTGATTGAGGTGTATAAGGCCTTGAATGGGTTGAGCACGCTGAATTCTGAAGGGATTCTTCCACTTGTTCAGATTATGAACCCAAGGGGGCATAAATTCAAATTAAGAAAAGACAGATTTAGAATCGATGTGCGGAAATTTGCCTTTAGCCAGCGGGTGGTTAATTGCTGTAACAAATTTCCATCTGTCGCTGTGGAAGTTGATAGGTTGAATAAATTTAAGGAGGAACTGGACAGGCATTTGGAGGGAATGGTGTGATTTTTTTTTTTTTTGGCTGATGCTGCATAAGCTCATACACTTGCTTTCTTGCATCATATGCCACTACTACTACTACCCGGTCGAAGTGAGAGGTCGTTTAGGCACTTCAGATCACAACTTGGTGATTGTCTCTTCTCCAATGGAACCTTTATCTCATGGCGATTCCCAACCTCGTGTTTTTTGGCATTACAAGAATGCAAAATGGGATGACCTGTGAAATTTCTTTTCTTCATTTCCTTGTTTGGATTACTGTTCCAAAACTTCTGATGTCAACGTTTGCTCAGATTGTGTCAGTGAAATTATTCTTGCAGGAATGGAATCCTTTATTCCACACTACTCTTAAATATTTCGTCCTTTATCTAAACCTTGGTTTTCCAATAAATGTGCTAAGGCTGTTGTAGAGAAGAATGTTGCATATCGTAATTGGCTTGTTTCTAATTCTCCAGCTTCATTTTCTGCCTACACCAAAGCTCGCAACAATTGTAAAGCAGTTACTAATCAATCCAAACTAGAGTTTGAACAGGCTAAGAGTAGAAAACTTGCTTCTTGCCCTAATGGTAGCCGATCATTCTGATCTCTTGCCAAAGCTATTGGCTGCAACTTTTGCCCATATCTGCTCCCACCTCTGTCCAAACCAGATGGTTCTGTTGTCACTTCAGCCAAGGATAAAGCTGACCGGCTAGCATCCCATTTTTCTTCCAACTCATGTATTAATGATCTTGGTAAAACACCTCCCACCATTCCAAACATGCTCCATTCAATGCCTCCTGTGGTCTTCCATCAAAAGGATGTCAGAAGGATTTTGACGAATCTAGATGCTAAGAAAGCTCCAGGTCCCGATAGTATTTCTCCATCTGTTCTCAAAATCTGTGCTCCTGAACTTACTCTTATTCATTGCCACCTTTTTTTCACTTTCTTATTCCAAAGGTGTTTTTCCTTCTGCTTGGAAATTTGCTCATATTCAGCCAGTTTCTAAAAAGGGTGACAAATCCCTCCCATACAATTATCGTCCCACTGTAATTACTTCTACTCTTTCTAAAGTAATGGAGAAATCCATTAACCGCCTACTCTTAAACTATCTAGAAACCGTCCGTCTGATCAACGATCACCAATATGGATTCCGTCAGTGTCGATCCACTGGTGAAATTCTGGCTTAACTTACGCATTT
Organism: Mastigoproctus giganteus; assembly: GCF_048544385.1. NCBI lineage: Eukaryota > Metazoa > Arthropoda > Arachnida > Uropygi > Thelyphonidae > Mastigoproctus > Mastigoproctus giganteus. Next base: position 114,674,528 of record NC_143579.1, read on the forward strand.
ATGGACTAATTCAATGGAAAGGGTCGGAGAAACACAAGTAGTTGCTCTTGATATCTCAAAGGCTTTCGATCGTGTTTGGCATAAAGGTCTTCTAAACAAACTTTCATGTTATGGTTTCCCATCTGTTTTTTGTAATTGGTTATCCAGTTTTCTCTCTGATTGCTCACTGAGGGTGATGGTAGATGGCCCTCTGTCTTCTTACTTCTCCACTGATGCCGGTGGCCCCCCAAGGTTCAGTTCTTTCCCACACTCTTTTCCTCTTGTATATTAATGCCCTTCTTCCATTGACTGGAAATCCTATCCATAGTTTTGCCGATAATAGCACATTGCATTCCACTTTCCATTTTGAGAAACCTTGTCCTGCTCAATCAGCTTCAACTTCTCGAAAATCTGCTACCAATTCCTTAAATGCGGATCTTCAGATAATTCTCCAGTGGGGCAAAGACAACTTAGTTGATTTCAATCCTTCTAAAACTCAGTCTTGTCTCATATCTTGCAAAAAGGATTCTTCTCCTCCTATGCTTATCTTTGGTGATACTCCGATTTCTAGGCAAAATGATATATCTCTTTTGGGGATTACCCTGACTTCTAATCTCTCTTGGCACAAGCACATTACAAATATTGCTTCCTCTGCATCTAAAAAACTTGGTTTTCTCTTTTGCTCTCGGTGTTACTTTTCTTCCAAACAGCTGTTCACTCTGTACAAATCTCAAATCCTTCCTACCATTGGATATTGTTCCCACATCTGGGGTGGTTCCCCCAAAACCTCTCTCAGGCTTCTTGATTCCATTCAGAAGAGGGCAGTTAGATTAATTAATGATTCATCTCTAACAGAGTCTCTCCACTGGCTGTCTCATAGATGTACTCTTTCTGCTGCCTGCCTCTTCTACAGATATTTCTATGGGCACTGTTCTTCTGATTTGGCTTCTATAATTCCCGCTCTCTCTTTCAAAACAGTCCGAACATGTACTGTCCAACTTCAAACTCACAGAACCAACTTTTCATCTTCCTCATTTATTCATTCAACTGCCATTTTCTGGAACAACCTTCCTTCGTACGTATTTCCTGAAGGTTAGTCTACAGAAGTTCAAGTCCGATATCAACAAATATCTTCTTTCATCTTCTCAACCTCCAACCCCCAATGGTACTAAGTACTATAGATTCTAATACCTCTCGGGTTTGGGGTTTACATAAAAAAAAAAAAATAAATAAAATAACATATTAGCACCGGACATAAGTGTTAGCTGATCTTACAATGCCTTAAACCATGGTGCAGTGTTTTCAGCAATGGAAATATAAGTATGATCAGGCATTTTTTTCCCATATAAACCTGTTTCATCAAGGTTGAATATCTGTTTGGGTACGTACTCCCCCTCTCGTTGTGCTATCTGTAAATATTTAAAAATTATTTTAAATTCGCGTAATTTAAACACGCGTAAAGTAAGATGTAACTGTAGTTGTTAAAATATATACTAATTTTATTTTAGGATGAAAATAGGATGATAAATTTTGTTTAATAGGATGATAAAATTTTTGTTTTTTATCTAAGCTAATACTCTGCTTTTGAAAATACGTATGTGATTATTGTCTATCTGACAATAACCACATACACAGACTTCTTATGTAAAGTGTAGAAGGAATGGGATGAATCAGATTGGTCCATTTGATGTTGACAGTTCGATTGTTGATGAACCTGCTGAGGTAGCTGACAAACTGAATCAGTATTTTGCATTTAGATTCACACATGAGGAAGTCTGTAGGAAAGTGCAGGCCAGCAGCTTATCAAACTCTGGCAGGGAGCTAAATGATTTTGTAATAAATTAGAGCAAAGTGGAGGAGAAATTGTTGAAAGTGGACATAAGAATGGCACCTAGAGTGGATGGGGTCTATCCATTTATATTAAAGGAAGTAAGCAAACCCTTAGCTATAATTATGAAAGCTTCCTTGGACTCGGGGGAGATATCCATGGATTGGAGATGTGCAAATGTGTCTCCAATTCATAAGGGGAGATCGACGGGTCACACGAGTAATTACAGACCTGTTAGATTGACTTATGTTCCTGTGAAAATAATGGAGTGACTTGTTACAGAAGCAATGAAGGATTATCTAGCCAAGACTGCAGTTACAGTTCATGGGTTTGTTAAGGGGAAGTCTTGTCTGGCAAATTTGATTGGATACTATGATGTAGTCATAAAGGAACTGGATGAAAAAAATAATTTTGATATCATATACTTGGATTTTAGGAAAGCTTTTGATACTGTTGCACATGGAAGACTACTGTACAAGTTGGAGCAGTATGGCATTAATGGTAAGATGTTACAATGGATAAAAGGATGGTTGAGTGAGAGAAGCCAGAGAGTGGTAATCAATGGACACTGCTCTTCATTTAGTGTGGAGTCCCCCAGCGTTTGGTGTTGGGTTCATTGTTGTTTTCTGTATTTATCAATGATATTGATGAAGGTATATTAGTGTTATTGTCTAAGTTTGCAGACGATACGAAGGTTGGCAGAGTTGGTAATGATATTAATGATAGTACGGTACTGCAACTGGATCTGGAAAAGTTGAGCAGATGGCTGAGGGGTGACAACTGAAGTTTAACATTGACAAATATAAAGTACTGCATATGAGTAGTAATCCCAGAGTAATGTACCAACTGGGTGATACTACACTCAGTGTAGGAGAGAATGAAAAGGACCTGGGAGTAATTGTGCATAAGGTATGTTTGTGTCAGACGGCACCTGGGATTTCTCCCACCTCCGCGTGTGTTCGCTGTATCGAGGACAGTACACTTTCAAGCCAGAGACTTGAAAGTGTGTGGGCCATGTCTGTGCAGTGTGATGTGTCGTGCCCATTTGTTCTCCGGCTTATTGGCTACCAGGCCCCCAGTGGGGCCCAACGTTACACATACCTCGTCACGTGGAGGCTAGCCGGGTGTGTCCAGTATAACAACAAGTTGCTCTGGCAGGTCCTGCCACCTAGTTTCCTTGGGATTTCTGTGGCTAGGACAAAAAAAAAAAAAAATTACGCATTTGACATTAACGCTTTATGGGATTGCTGTTAGGAAATCGCTGGTTGGGGTTGAATGTTAGAGAGATGTGTTAAAAGGCCTAATAAGTCCAGCAACTTTTGATGTTATTAAATTTAGACATGTGAGGGCTATACGCTAGATAAAAGATAATAGTGTTAGTTGTCATAGAGATTTCCATGAAACCGGCAGAATTTAGACAATTAGAATTTGGGAGCATTGTTAAGGGGTGTACTCGGTCGGTTTCGTGAGGGGGGGGGACAGAAGAATAGGGTTGATAGAATAGGCATCCCCAAAGAGGTCAGTGGAGACGAGCTCCACCAGGCGAAGTATGGGGGGGAGGCAGGGAGGGGAGAAGACAGAGACCTGTCTCCTCCCTCCCCTGCCTGGGGATGGGGTTTTAAAGGGAACCGGGTTAGAGTACCCAGTTCAGATTGCCAATGGGCGTGTCGGCAGCAAAGCCGCAGTATGTCTTTGTCGGTGATGGTTGTCATGTCCATGTAGTGTCGAATCCGGTAAGAAGGTCAAGCTGCCCATCCCGCTCTGGGGGTGGGATATGTCAGATGGCAGCAGGAACCCACCAGACGAAGGAGTGGGAGAGTCACATTTACTTCATTCATAATCTGCATTCTCACTCTACTTGCATTCTTTGTTTTTTTTTTTTTTTTATTATTACTTTTTTCTTATTTTATAATTTTTTCCCCCCAAGTTTTAGATATATATATATATATTATATATATATATTTTTTTTTTTTTTTCACTCACGCTCATTCATCTTTTTCTTACACATCGGGGGGGGGGGATGCAGTGACGTGTAATGAAAATTTAAATACTAATTAAAACTAGGGTTAGTGTGTACTTAACTGTAGCATTTATGGTTTGTATTCTTTTTTTCACACACTTACGCTTTCATTCATTCTTCTAGCTCTCATTTCATTTATTCGACTTTTGCTTTCTTCACTGCACTCTCTGGGCACCTCAACTTACTGTTATTCTTCAGTTGTGGTGCAGGCCTAGCTGCAATTTTTTTTTTTTTTTTTTAGCAGGCCGGTGGAGAATGCAGTGATAGTGTTTCTGTGATTAGTAAATGTTTGTTAGTATATATAAAATAGTGTAAGTTATTTTTAACTTTGTATATTCTTTTGGCCAATTAATTTGCCCTTCCACTCATTCCCATTCACTCTATCTTTCCCTCATGCTACGTCACTCTTTCTTTCACCAAAATTTCACCGCATTTCTTCGATTCTAAGACACACCTTTTTTTTTTCCCCTATAAATGTCTCTAAAAACGGGGTGCGTCTTAGAATCGATGGCGTCTTACGATCACAGTTTTTTTTTCGAATTTTCCCGTGCTTTGCACACAGCGTCACACATTTTGTTTTTATGCGGAACCCCCGCCTCCAAGTTTGACTGTTATCGCATTCTCCAATTCCATTGCAGAATAAAGTGGTGTGGGTGATTTCATGTGCTTTCGAAATGTGAAGCCACTATTATTTCATTATAGTGGAGCTCACTCAGCGAAAGCTAGGAAGTTTTGTTTGAATCTTTAAAGGTACGTAAGAAGTGGAGTTACTGTATTTCATTCATTTTGACCCCTTATTGCACATTAAAATGTCAAAAAGATTGCCCTACGAAGCCATATTGAAACTAAAAGTTATTGTGTATGCAAAAGAACATGGAAATAGAGCTGCATGTTGACATTTTGACATTAGTGAAATAAATGTTTGTCATTGGAGAAATGATCGGAATTCCATATTTCCATGCAAAGCAACAACCAAGTGCTTTACAGGGCCTAAGAAAGGAAGATTTCCACAAGTCGATGAAGCTGTGATACGTTTTGTAAGGGAGACATGTGCAAAAAGATTACCCATCACTCGACAGGCCATGCAATTGAAAGCCCGAGAAACTGCCAAGTTCCTCGGAATAGAGAAAATAATTTTTAAAGGCAATTGCGGCTGGTGCAACAGACTCATGAGTCATAATAGATTATCATTAAAGTGCCGAATATCTATCTGTCAAAAAATTCCTGCAGACTTTCAACAGAAGCTGATAAACTTTCAGTGACAGGTGATGAAATTAAGGGAAAAAAAAGAAACTATGAGTTTAGTCAAATTGGAAATGCTGATGAAACCCCAGTCTTCTTCGAAATTATACCATCAATGCTAAAGGTGCTAAAGAAATCAAGATTATAAGCACGGGCTACGAAAATCAGGATATCGCCGCTGATGGTCAAAAGTTGCCACCATATTTAATTTTAAATTGAAAATCCATACCGAAGAATGAAATTTTCCCAAAAAATGTTATTGTGCATGCACAAAAAAAATGGATAGATTTCGGCAGAGCTTACTGAAGACTGGCTAAATGTTGTGTGGAATTACGAAGACTTCCAGATGTCCTGGAAGTCTTCGTAACCCACCTAGCATGCTAGTACTTAAAGCATTTCATGGAATTTGTCCGAACGGGTCAAAAATAAAATCGTGCAAAAAACGTGGTGACTTGGTTGTGATTCCTGGTGGCGTGACCTGCCAACTGCAGCCACTCGACGTTTCAGTCAACAAACCATTTAAGGATTACTTGAGAAAGGAATATGAATTCTGGCTGTTGACCTACAACCTTCCGCTGACACCTTCCGGAAAAATTAAGAAAGCACCGGCATCAAAATTGGCAGAATGGGTATCAACAGCTGGGAAGCTGATCCCAGAAAGAATAGTCAAGCACTCATTTAAAAAATGTTGCATCACCAATGCTCTCAATGGCTCAGAAGCCGATATATTATGGGATAATAAAGATAACAATGTCTCAGAAGAATCGACCCTGAATGTGAAGTAGGCTCTGATATTGATTCAGATGCAGATATCGAGGGCTCAGAAGATTCAGAAGGAAGTGACAAATAACATACCTACTGATGAATACTATTGTTGTTAGTAAATTGAATTCTATTATAAAAAATATTTTTTAGATTTATTTTAGTGTTTCATTTTATTTATTTTTTTTTTTTCTTAGAATCAAAGCTTTTTTTTTTCTGTTGGTGGTACTGAAATTAAGGTGCGTCCTACAATCGATGGCATCTGAGAATTGAAGAAATATGGTACATGTATAAAATGTAGAGGATATTGTTGGAAAAAAAATAAATAATAAATAAATGCATAAGTAATGGCACATTTTGATTTTTTTTTAAATGATATTTAAATATTTCATGACCTTTTTTAGGGTTTTTTTTTATTTATTTATTATTATTTTTTTAATTTCTTTTTATGGAATTTGGTTTTTTTTTCACAATGCACCCATTCTAATATTCGGCCATAAAGTCAAAATAAGAAAAATATTATTATTTAATAGAATTTATGTGTATACTTTTTTACATTTTTTTAATTATACAAATTACAAAGTGAAAAGTTTGATTTCTGTTATAACAGAATAATTGTGCATGCACTGAAAAAGTTTATAACCTTCTTTCTTCAGGATCAATGGAATTTAAAGAAATTGATCATAAAAAATCTGTGCACAACCAAAGAAGACCATCAGAAGGCTTACGAAGGCCATTTGGAGTTGCAGGTGACTATTTCATATTATTTATTTTATTAATCTTTCAATGCAAGATGATCTGCTTTAAGATGCTAAACCAAGATTTATTTTTACTTTTGTCACAGAAAATATTTAACTCTACTAGTTGTTTAATGGAAATGCAAAATTGAATTTTTTTTAAATTAAAACATTCAATTTCAAACAAAATTGAATTAAACTTGAATTTTTGAATAAATTCAATGAAGAACTAGACAAACTATTGGAGGTATGGATATGTAATTTTTTTTTTTTTTTTTTTTTTTTGGCCAATGCTGTATAAGCTTTCTTTTATGAATCATTTTCCACTGCTAATACTAATACCAAAATGAAAAATTATCCTGTTAAAACTCTGTGAATTAGTTCTGTTAATATCTGTAATCTCTCTCTCCCGCCTCCCTTCTCCTAATTCTTCTCTGTAATTCTGGTATTTTGTATTTGAACATTTAATTTACAGCTTATTTTTTTAATTTAAATTTTCTTTAGTGATAATACCATTTAGAGAAAAATACATGGGATACATATAAATTAATCACAAAGGAAATTAGGTAAGCAAAGACAGATTATGAGAAATCCTTGGCAAAGGATGCAAAGAAAACCAGAAAAGATTTCTTTACCTATGTAAACTCTAGAAGGAAAAGGGTGAATCAGATTCGTCCACTGGATATTTCAACAGTTGAGGATCCTGCTCAGGCGGCTAACAAACTAAACGAGTATTTTGCATCTACATTCACACATGGCACCTCCGTAGCCAGGTGGGAAGGAGCAGCAGTGCGTAGCACACGCTTCTTGATTAGACTGGGGTTCGAGCCCGTCACCACCAAATACGGAGGATGCAGAATGGTCAGAGAATGACCACATATTTACGGAGCAATATGGCCTTAGTTGCTAATGCTCCTAAAAAAACCAAATAGCAATAACAATCACACATGAGGAAGGGGAATGCCAGAGGTGAAGTGAACTAGATGGTTTTGTAATTGAGAGGAAAGTGGAGGAGAAATTGTTAAGGATAAACATAAAAAAGGCACCTGGAGTGGATGGGATCTATCCAGTTATATTAAAGGAGGCAGCAAAGGAAGTAAGCAAACCCTTAGCCATAATTGTGAAGGCTTCTTTAGACTCAGGGGAGGTACCCATAGACTGGAGAAGTGCAAATGTGACCCCAATCCACAAAGGAGGATCAAAAGCTGACACAAGTAATTATAGACCTATGAGTTTAACTTCTGTTCCAGGAAAATTAATGGAGGCACTAGTTAAAGAAGCATTGCAGGATCATCTAGACAAGACTTCAGTTATAGCTCGGACACAGCATGGTTTTGTTAAGGGGAAGTCTTGCCTGACCAATTTGATTGGATACTATGATGCAGTCACAAAAGAACTGAATGCAGGGGAATAACTTTGGAGGGAAAGTTATTCCCTGCAAAGGACTGGATGCAAGGAAAGGCTTTTTATACTGTTGCACATGGAAGACTACTGCACAAATTGGAGCAGTGTGGCATTGGAGTCAAATTGCTGCTATGGATAAAGGGATGGTTGAGGGGGAGAAGACAGAGAGTGGTAATCAATGGACACTGCTCATCATGGACTAATGTTATTAGTGGAGTTCCTCAGGGTTCAGCGTTGGGTCCTGCCTGGCAACCCAAAGGTCGTGGGTTTGAATCCCGCTCGGGCTTGGATCAAAGTACTGCAAAAACCTTGGGAGGTGCATTATTGCCACAGAAGCCAATGCACCAAAAACTACAAAAAAAAAAAAAAAAAGTGTTGTGTCCATTAATGTTTTCTGTATTTATAAATGATATTGATGATGGTATATCAAGCTTAATGTCCAAGTTTGCAGAGAATACAATGGTTGGCAGTGTTGTTAAGGACACTACTGATTCTATACTGCTGCAACAGGAACTGGTAAGGTTTAGCAGATGTGCGGAGAGGTGGCAAATGAAGTTGAACATTGACAATTGAAAAGTACTACATATGGGAAACAGCAACCCCAGAACAACGTATCAACTCTGTGGTACTACGCTGACAGTGGTAGAGAACAAAAAGGACCTGGGGGTAATTGTGCAGGTAGATTTGAAGTTCTCTGAGCAGTGCAGATGGGCTGCAAGAGTAGCTCATGGTGTCTTATCAATGATATACAGGAAATTTTCTAGCAAACATAAGTAGGTGATTATTTCCATCTATAAGGCAATGGTCAGGCCACACCTTGAGTACTGTATACAGGGCTGGAGGCTTCATTTCAAGAAGGATGTAGAGTTGCTGGAACGAGTTCAGAGAAGGGCAACAAGATTAGTGAATGGAACAAAGGGTTGCTCTAACGAAGAAAGGCTTAAGTTTTGCAAATTACAGTGTCTGGAAACTAGGCACCGGCGAGGTGAACTGATAGAGGTGTATAAAGCCTTGAATGGTTTGAGCATGCTCAATGACGATGGGATGCTTCTTCTTGTTCAGAATAATCACCTGAGAGGGCATAAATTCAGATTGAGGAAAGACAGATGTAAGATCATCATCGTCAGCCATTTTCAATCCACTGCAGGATGAAGGCCTCTCCAGCAACTTTCCAGTTCCTTCTGTTTTGAGCACTGGCCATCCATTTACTACCCAAAAACTCATGAATTTCATCTATCTATCTCCGCCTTTGTCTTCCAGGTTTTCTTGTAGCTCCTCTTGGGTACCATTCTGTTATTTTCTTAGTCCATCTGTCATCATGTCTTTGAGCTATGTGTCCTGCCCAAGACCATTTTAGTTCTTTAGTTTTGATAAGAATGTCCTTTACTTGAGTTTGCTGCCTAATCCATGTGTTTCTCTTCTTATCTAACAGTCTGATTCCCAATATTATTCGTTCCATTCTTCGCTGTGTAGTTCTCAGCTTCTCTTCCATTCTTTTGGTGAGTACCCAAGTTTCACTTCCATAAGTCATGGTGGGGAGTATACATTGGTTCATTATTTTACGTTTCAGACTAACTGGGATATTGCTCTTCAGTATGTGACTATATTTCCTGAATGCTATCCATCCAAAATTTATTCTTCTCTTGACTTCCAGCCATTTATCATTATTACAGCTAATAACTTGTCCCAGATAAGTATATGACTCCACCTTTTCAATTACTGCTCCTTCAATCATTATTTCCCTTTCTGTGGCATACTTGTTCATCATTACTTTTGTTTTAGACATATTCATCTTTAGTCCAAAATCCTTACTATCTGTGCATAACTGATTAAGATTTTCCTCTAATTCTTTGGGATCGTGGCTTATGACCACAATGGCATCTGCAAATCGTAAATGGTTTAGGTACTCTCCGTTCACATTGACTCCTTTCTGCGACCAGTCTAATCTTCTGAAAGCTTCCTCAAGGGCAGCAGTAAACAGCTTCGGAGATATTGTGTCTCCTTGTCGAACTCCTTTCTCAATTTTAAATTTCCTACTGTCTTTGTCTAGTCTAATAAAGGAGGTAGCACTCTCATATATTTTCTTCAAAATCATAATATATGGGATATCAATGATTTGTCTTTCCAGTGCCCGAAATATTGCCTTATGCTGTATGGAGTCAAATGCCTTTTCATAATCCCCAAATGCCAGACATAATGGCGTTTTATATTCATTTGCTTTCTCCATTAGCTGTGATATTACGTGAAGGTGATCCATAGTTGAGAGTCCTGTCCTAAAGCCAGCTTGCTCTTTCGGTTGATTCTCATCAAGTATTCTTTCTAATCTGTTAGTAATGACCCTTGTGAACAACTTGTAGATATGGGATAACAAGCTAATTGGTCTATAATTTCCAATTTCTGATTTATCTCCTTTCTTTTGCAGCAAAACTATGATTGCATTATTCCACTGCTTAGGCGTCACACCTTTTCTAATGCACTTTGTGAAGAGCCTTGCCAGTTTTTGTGTTATGTCTCTTCCTCCCAATTTTAACAACTCTACAGTAACTTCATCTTCCCCCGGGTCTTTCTGATTCTTCATTTTCTTCAATGCATGTTCTACCTCATCAGGAAGAATATTGGGTATATCGTATGTGTTGCTACTTTGCAATCCATCTTCCCCACTGCTGGTATCATTCCCTCGCTCCTTGTATAATTCTCTATAGTAGTCTTCTGCTATTTGAATTATGCCTTCTCTGCTGTTTATAAGTACACCATCACGATTCTTCAGTTTCAGTATCATTTGTCTTTCTGTATTACTGCTCATGGCTGCTGATTTAAATCCCTTGTTTTCCCTTAATGCTTGTTCTTCTTTTCTTGTGTTAAATCTTCTTATGTCCTCTCTGAGTCTCTTTCTAATGGCTTTGCATAACTATCAGTATACTCAATTTTCTCCCTGTCAGTGTTTTTCTTGCTATTCATTTGTCGTCATCGGTTCATCATGGCAAGTGTTTCTTGACTAATTTTTTCTTCTTTGGATTTCTGTTTCCCTATAGGTTTCTTGGGCTTTATCACTTTCAGAAAGTTGTAATATTCCTCGTCGATATCTTGGTCCTGAGCAGTCTGCAGAAGCTCAAACTTGTTCTTAAGTTCCAGTACATACTGCTTTTTCTCCTCCTCTGTTATCTCAAAGACCTTTGTATTATTTACTCGAGTCAGTTTTTTCCTTTCCTACATCTATATCAAGTGTACATCTTACCATTCTGTGATCACTTCCAACATTTACCTTGTTCAGGACGATAACATCATTCACAATATATCTTCTGTTAGTGAGGATGAAGTCGATTTCATTAGTTGTTAATCCATTTGGACTCTTTCATGTCCACTTTCTGTTCACCCTTTTCTTGAAAAAAGTGTTCATTACTGACAGTCCTTGAGATTCTGCAAATTCCACAAGTCTTTCACCTCTTTTATTTCTTTCACCAATTCCAAAATTTCCTATAGTTCCTCTTTCTGCGCTCTTTTGCCTTTTTCCAACCTTAGCATTGAAGTCCCCCGTAATAATAGTGTAGTGGGTTTTCTGCTCATCTAGAAGACTCAATTTCGGTGTACATTTCTTCAACCTCTTCATCATCATGGCTCGATGTTGGTGCATAAATCGTTATAATCTTTAGCTTGTACTTCTTAGAAATCTTGAGTATTAGTCTTGACACCCTTGGTGATGTACTTTTGAATTCCAAAATGTTGTTTTTAAAATCTTTATTGACCAGAAACCCAACTCCACCTTCACTCCTTTCACTGTTTCCGTTGGTGTACAGCAGATTTCCACTTGATAAATTTATAAGTGATTAATTTCTTCTTCTTGTTTCAGTCAAACCAATGATATTCCAATTCATATTTTCTAATTCCTTTTCCAGCTCTAATATCCTGTCTTCACCAATGAGTGATCGTACGTTATAACAGGCCAAGTTCAGTTTCCGTGCATGGGAATCTGGTCGTACCCAGAGATTCTTAGCACCCTCTGCTTCCACTCTGATCCTCTCGCTGCTGTAAGAGGGAGAGTGAAAGCTGCTGGGGACTGAGGGCCATTTGTATTGTTGTGCCCTCATATGCTGGAGGGTTTGGTCTTTTCCTCTTCACGCTGACCACGCGTTTTGAAGAGAACCACTCTACACGTTCATTGCCACCTAAGTGACGTAA